>NW_010122981.1:26946-78673 GCF_000699245.1 Pterocles gutturalis
GAAGAGTGTCATCTTTAGGCACTGACTGGAATCTGTCTTCATGTTTCCTTTACTCTTGTGAGATATCTCCCCATAATTTCTCCATCCAGATATTGGTGTTTTTGAGTCACACTGTCCTTGGGCATTCTGCCTTCCTTTCCTTTTTGATTTTTTCCTTGTAGAATTGTGTTTGCTAGTCCTGTTGTTGTGGTCACATGGACAAGCTACACCAATCTCCATCGTCTTATGGCTTACATAGGCTCATGGGACTCAATTACTTCAGCTTCTTCTTCTCTAATGGTGCCGTTAGTCCTATTCACTGTTTTTTGATATCTGTGTAATCCTTCAGAGACACCTGAATTCAAAGATAGGAATTCCTTATTCTGCAGCAGTTGTGTTGACAGAGGACTACTGAGAACACAACCATCCTCAGAAGTCCTCCTTGGATGTGCTTGAGATGCTCTTATCTTTCCAGATTCTGCCAATGAGATTTGTCATCATGGGAGTGATTCCACTATTCTATTTCTATTTTACGATTTAAGATTATAACTCCACAGTCTCCTAATCAGACCTCTCAGTGGTGTTCCCCTCCTTTGATAAGTCTCTGGCTTGATACCACAGTTGCCATGACCTTGATTGCACTGACCTTTGCAGGAAGCAGCACTGGCCAGCTTTGCTGCTGTTTTGCTACTCTCAGCCCTTTGCCCACTATGAAGATGAGATCACTCCAAGGCAGAGGTTACTGACTTTCCTGTTTCCAGACATTGACGGTCCTAGCTGCTGCACAGGCCAGGTTATCAGTTTCCTGCCCCTGGGAAACGAGCCCCAGGTATTGTAATAGAGAACTGCAGTGACCACCGTAGCCCCAGCACTGAGGCTGCAGCATTTGTCACAATACACTGTGCTTGTTGTACCTGCCGTGCTTTACAGAGACGTGTAAGAGCATAATGTAATTCCTTCAGGTTATTGCTTCAGTTCCCTGTGCATGTGCCAATCTCCTTCTGTCCCTTATTAATGCACTAGGCTGTGGTGGTATAAAGAGAAGGAGCTTTAGCTGGATAGAGGGAAATTTAGATTACCTTGGTAGAAGTCCTTATGGTGTTTATGGTGTCTTTCTGCAACAACTCCTAATATCTGTCCCTGACATTGTTTCTTGTATTACTTTTTGATTACTTTTTGGACAGTATTGTATGACCTTCCAGTGCTATGTTCTTGTAAAACACTGTCAGTGTTTGTCTGTTTGCTCTTCTCAAGGCCTTTTTATTTTTTCTGTTATCTGCTGCCTCTGCTTCTTCCATCTGATGTCTAAGCTGTAGTTTCCTTTTTGGTTGCACAGTTCTAGACTGTCTTGGGCAACCCAGGTCTGTTTTGTCTTTCTTGTCTTTCCTGGTGATTCTTTCATGAAACTGTCAGTTGTTTCTATTTTTTTCCCTCATCAAGGAAGGGCAAAAACTTCCCTGGTTTGGACTTCTGCCAGAGTCTTCTGCTGTGCATCCAACTCATGCTTTCTCACAGGATTTCAATTTTATGGTTTCCTACAGAGTTTAATCTTTCTGGCCATGATGAAAAAATTCCACTGCTGCTGGCAGTTCCTGGGAAATGGAAACTAATGAATTACGAAAGTGATAAAGTGTTAATGAGCTTGGGTTTAGAGTGTAAGAGAAATCTATTTTTAAACTATGTTTTTCACAAAATATAATTGCGTTGTGCAGAACGAAATTAATGCTGTTAAAGAAAATGCAAAACACAGGCCTTTGCAGTCTTCTCAAGCTGTGGTTGAGTGGCAGGGGCACTGTGCAGAGTTCACTGTTTCCCTGTGCCTCATGTGTGTGTCCTGGTGCTAAGAAAAAGGACTGTCCTCACATCTAACAGCCACAGGGGTCTTCCCGCTCCACTGTACTTTGGCTCATCCACATTCACCCAAGCAGAGGGGCAGCACCTTGGTATCCACTCAGATTTTATGTATTTAGTTCAGCATGAACTCCTGTTGCTGCCTGGTCTTGCTGACTCTGCTGCAGGATGCTCGAGCAGAAATGTGTTACAATCATTTCACTGCTCTGTTTCTTCCTTATTGTGATTAGTGTTTCAGCAGGGGTTGAGAGGGTGGCTCTCAAGGGTGCTTCAAGTACACCTAACCCAGCTAAAAGAAAAGTGTCACAGCTCCTCAATGTTTTCTTTACAGGTATCCATGTGAACAGTCCTAGCAAGCCCATGGGCACTGCCAGCCGTTTCAGGGATTAAGAGCAGAGTACAGTCTGGCAAATGGCTGTTTGGTGTCAAAGCACTTGCCTTCCTTGTCAGATTCTCACCCTCCCTGTGCGTGAATAAACATCTACAAGTCTGTGGAAATTCCATACCCGGTTTGCACTGTGTCTACAGCCAGGACTTCTTCCCAGGGCTGGATGGCAACATCAGGTTTAAATGGGGTTTTAGATGTAGCCGCGTAGGGTCTGTTTTCTTGCTCTCACATGGGAGGGATGGAGGCCAAAATGTGGCCTTTCTGAAATGCTGAGGACTGAGAGGGCTCCCAAGGACACCAAGGGCAGTAGGGTGACATGTTCGATTGGCATGGTCCCTGTTGTAAAGCAGTTGAGCACTGTGGGATCATTGCTGGTGAAGTCACATTTTCACAGGTAATTCAGCATCCACCCATGCATTACAATGGCAGTATAAGATTTACGCTGCTCAGCATGGTGATTCAAACTGGCAGAGCTCAAGGCTATGGCTGCCAAGACCAACTGAATATAGATATTTGCCAATTGGTCTCAGAAGTCAAATTTCTTTGGTAAAACTTTGTGAAGTAAACAAAGCTTTCAGATACATAAAGGGTCTCCTCTGTGCCTCATGTAACAGGAAAGGATGCAATGATTTTAAATTCTGGTTTAGTTCTCAGCAACAATTCCCAGGTCATATAGATAATATTGAGAATCAATCCTTATGTGAAAAGTGCATGTTATCATACAGATGTATTTTATTAAGAACCACTTTTTTTCCTTTTATTTTGGAGAAAAGCTCATTTCTCTGAGATACATCATGAAATAACATAGAGTTGAAGTTAATCATATAGAAAAAGGAAGTTTTCTGAGCATTTTAAGGGAAGTAATCTGGTACCCAGAACCACATTCTGCATGAGAGGCTTCCAGGAAGAAAGACCATACTTTCCAAAGGTGAGTGATGAAACAGACTAACCCACTCTGAAATGGCAGAGGTCAATAGTGTGGATAATAAAAGGAAAAAATGATACTACTTCTTCTGAGAGCTGCAATCCCACCTAGTTGCCAACTTGGTGGAAGAAGGTCTTCTGATTTCCACTCTTCTGGGTGGGATAGATTGCAGTCTCACTGGCTTTGAGGGTCCTACTCAAAGGTCAAAGTATGAGGTCCTCACTGCCCTCATTTTACTTCAAGCAGTATCTCATTTACCTTATTTACAAGTCGAAACTCTTGTTTATTAAGCTTTTTCAGATCTTCAGATAGCAAACACTGTCCAAGGGCAAAAATTGTAACTTGTTCCAGTTTAGCCACTGAGACAAGGGCACTGGCATTATGGGTACTGATTTAGAGTAGCTGTTTTAAAACAAGTAAGCTTCTTGGGTTATGTTCAAGGTACTAAGCAGAGTAGGGTAAGACAACATCATCCTAGAACAGCACGCATAGTCTCTAGCTCCAATTACACACAGATTTTGTATTATGACTCTTGGGAATGAAAAATAAGGCAAAAAAAAAAAAAGCCAAAGTGAGGATTAACATAGTTAAAAAGTCCCTGAGGGCTTCTTTCCAACAGGCTTTCCCGACAATCCTATGGGTTTAGAGCCTAAAGTATAAATGAAAATGCTTGCATGGAGAGAGGGGAGGTAACACTTCAGGATGAGAGTTGTAAAAAAAACAACAACCAAACCATCCGCTATAAGCAACGAGAATGTTTCCAAAACAACTTGTAAACCACACAGAAACCTGGCACTGTTACATCTTGAAAAAGCAGCTGCACAAGTGTCTTATGTTTTAGAAGTGGTTTATGTTTTAAAATAAGCAATGCGTCAAAGTGACGTCGAACTTGGCTCAAATGAGCAGGACTTGGTGAGGCTTTCTGCTGGCCTTGAACACACCTGCATTTAGAAGAGAAATTATTAACTTGAACAACAGGTTATAAAATGTGTCCTCATGTAATGTTTTACAGTATCCCCCAAGTCCTCGGTGGTTTTCTTGCCAAAACAAGACTCTGGGCTCCTACTTCAGAGTAGTCTCCTGAGAGGGAACTCCTTGACATCAGCTCAGTTTTCAGGGTTAATAACGATGGGGATAATGGAGAACTCATCCTTGCCAGGCAGGCTAACCTTGGGAAGGCATTGAAGTTAGACATCCTTAGGGGACTAGAAATCATTCAGTCTCTATCATCTCCAATCAAACCACAGATGGTAGACCAGACAACAATAATGTCTCCTGTGTCCTTATAACAGCCCACACAGAGGTGGCCTTTGGTCTTGCATGTCTGTGGAGGCGGACAAGATCCAGCAGAAAGCAACAGCAAAACAGCACTCCTTGAGCTAGAGGCCAGGGCTGGGGCCGAGCTGCCCAGTTATCCCCTGCCACGAGGTGGACTTGCTCAGTGGTAGGTTTTTCATGCCAAGAAGCTGAATAGGTGACAGTAGACTTTTCTCACTAATGAGAACCATGCATAAACAGGGGAAATTAGCCTACAACTCCTTAGGACATGAGCCTGAGGAGTTCAGTACTGACTTAGCAAATCAAGTCCATAGTTATTTTTACAAAAATTTCTAATAATATGTTATTCTTTATTCTGTGCAATTGCAGATAATTCTGTTTAGCGTCATTTTGTATATATGGAAAGGAATCACATCCTCTTTTTTTTGGTACTGAAGAGCTTGGAAAACAATTTCTACACATTGCACACCAAAGCATATGTGCAAGACTCCTGAGAAGTACATGGTCAACTCATGTGTTTCATGAAACCAAATTATTTTCAGCTATAATTCACAAGATTTCCCAGAAAAAAAGGAAGTGTTACACTCCATGTATGGTGCTAGAGCATTCTTCCATTAAAGGACTTCAGCCCTGTGGCATGTGTCTTCATAACTCTTTGTGAGAGTAAAAGCTACTGTCACTGCCTGCACCACGTGGTCTATCATACTCAGATGCTTCTTTCAAGCTCTCAATATATGTTACATCAAACATGCACATTTGCTTTAAATATCTGATTCTGTTCTTTTTAATACTGCTGCAATGTCACTGATGTCAGTGGAACGATTTCTGACTGTATACACATAAAGGGGAAGGAGAATGGGGACATGAGGTTACCACTAGTTTGCTGAGAAGAGCCAAGGGTAGGAGTCAGCTGAGGAAATGGTGCTCAGTTCTTGAGGTATGTGATGCTATGGCTCCATTTTGGGATGAAGCAGAAGTAAGGGATGACTCCCAGGACTGAAAGCAAACAAAGCAGTTGAGATTTTAGCAGAGTTTGAGAGATATCTCTCAACACTGCATCTCTAAATGGAAGAAATCTTGTAACAAGGTTTCTCTCTGGGAGATTTCCACTGTTCTGAGTAAGAAGTTAGGGATCCTTCAGGCTGAGAAGCAAAACCACAGAGATCCAAGGCTCTGAAAGTTGCCAGGTTTCTCAACTTTCTGATGAACCACGTGGTATTTATTGTTGGGTCTCTACCATACCTGCTACTGTGATGAGAGTTTAGCCTTCCTGTCTCTGGAGGAATTGTAAACAGTGAGGAAGAACCAGAAGAAAATGTTTAAAATCCAGTCTCTTCATTCTCCTGTTTTATGACTTTTTAAGGGCTACTTCACAGAACAGGTGAAAATTCCCCAAGAAAAAATGGAAAGAGGTTTCATTTCTTGACTCTCCTATCTAGTGGGTTCTTTGGGGATTTCCACTTTAAAAACATCACAATTAAGTCCGGTCTTCCCCTCAGAAAACTATACTTCCCTAAATAATTCATTAGACGTCAACAGAGCAGATCTGATATGGGGAAAAGAAAGAGAAAAACAATGATCCACCATTGTTTGGCAGTACAATGCTAGGAAGCTTCTGTTTTTTTGTATTTCATTGAATATCCATCTATATATGGACCTCAGGGGCTGGGCAGCAACCTCCATGCCGTCACTATGATAGAGGGGAAAACCTCTTCAGATATATCTGAGAAGTAGGATGGCATGAGAATGGCTTTTTACAAACAGCTGAGCGGTAAAACGTGCTGTTTAAAGCTGCATATGGTAAAAGTAAGAGACAGACAGCATTGTAGAGATGGCACAGAGCCATCACATCATCCCTAAGGATAGTGCATCCTTCTTTGTGTCACTTGTGAAGCCGAGATTGCACTGAGTCCTCAAGAGAAGGACAAGAAGCAGCTGGCAAGGTGCTCCAAAACAGTAAGCTGGGATAGGTTGCAACTTGAATTTTAACTGGAAGGGAGGATCTCTGTAAAATATGAACTATATATGTCAAGTTTTCAGTTTACGTCTGAATGCATCAAGTCTGTGGAATCTAACAAGCTGAACCAAGGTAACACGGAGAACTTTTTCCCACTTCTTCAAACCCTTTAGGAGGAGTCAGCTCTCAGAAAGGGACAAACAGCTCTCTGTGGGACAGATTACACTGAACATTGCTTTTGTGTCAACTCAGAAAAGAAATATTAGGAGCAGGCCAGCAAAACCAAAGCTGCTTGTCATCAGGACAGCCGGGGAGGGGATTCTCTAATGGCAGGGGAATTACAGCTGCCTCTTTTGAAGGACACTGGAAGGGCACCCACTCTGCTCCACTTCATGCAGATTCAAAGAGCAGGAAGCTATCAGGAGGATTCACCTCCCCGTTTGCAATGTTCAGTGGGAAGCTGAAGCCTCCTTTCAGCAAGCACAGAAGAACTAAAGAGGGACTTTCTGAAGTTAAAGACCAAGTTAAAGCCCGGGAAAACCCTGCCAGCCTGCAGTGGTCATCAGGTTGCCCTACTGGCATGCTTTACACACTCTCAGGAAGTGTAACACCGAACTTTCAGCAGACTTGCATGCCACAGCAAGACAACATCTCTGGTCTGCAGTTGTTACTCACCGCGGGCACTCAGAGGCCTCCTGCCCTGAGACACTTACAGAATACCAGGGAAGAGTGAAGGGCACTTTGTTAAACTAAGGCAATCCAGACATACTAGGGTACTTAGCAAGGAAGCTCAGATTCTAGTTTTAATTCTTTTAAAGCATTCAGACAACATATAATTTTATTGCCTAAAAAAAGTTCAGAAAGTGGTTGGAGTAATGCAGAGACAATTAATCAGACATGATGTATTAGGTTACTTCAAGACACAGAAGATTTACCATCTCCCCTTGCACCAGATATAGTTCTTTGGCTTTAATAACAGGAAGTAATGCGATTTCTTCTAAACTCAAAACCCAAGCTACTTAAATGAGAAAGGAAGCAAAAGGATTACTGTTTCCATACCTAGTGTGTTCCTGTCAAAACAGTGCAGGATAGAGAAATCAGAGGCTGAACACTGACAGAACTCAATGTGAATATTCACCATAGCAATGAACCAGCCTCATGGCTGCTGGGATTGCTGCACATGTGATGGCAGTTCTCCTGCTTTTTGAATGAGAGCTAATTTTTAATTACCCCTTTCTATTTACTTTGCAATGTGTATGAAAGTGGTAGAAACTGATTTAATTCTTGCTCCTGTGTCTCTGAACATATCCTTTGCATCAAGTTAATGATAAATTAGAAATAGCAAGCAAGCATGAAAAACACGGCACAAAAGTCTTTCTAGCTAGGCTAGCTCACAGGGAAATTTTTGTACTACATTTTACTTTGCCTGTCCTCAAAGAAATAGGTTTTTATGGCACAGGACACAAGTCAAGAAGTAACATTTCTATAAATGACATTTTTAGGATGGCAGGATTCAATTTTTTAGCTTTTATACAAAGGCAAACTTGAATCATCAAAAACCAATTCTCCACCATGCAAAACCTAAGCCCTAGGTCAACTCAAATAACTGAAAAAAGAAAAAAATTTCCCCACCCTGCAGCTAACCCTTGCCAGTGTATTCTTAATCTGGATACCTGAAGTTGTGGCAAAAGGTTTGCTATTTCTGTCCTCATGCAGGAGCACTGAACATGTACGGCATCTCAGCAGTTGTGTGCCCCAAGGTGCACACAGATGAGAGAGAAAGCTTTCCCGGCGGGTACACAGCAGGCAGGTAGGCAGCTGCGCTCTTTACAGAAACGATGCTGTGACAGCCTGTGCTTGAAATTGGAGCAGATTAAGAAATTCACTTGTCCCTTTGGCTTTAAAGTCTGTTCACAATGCAAAGGAACGTGAAGAAACATATGAGAAGGAAAAAAAAATCATTTCAGCAACTGTCAAGGGGGCAGAAACAAGCCGCAACATTGATCAGTGGAAACACAAGTGTTTTAGCAGAGAGTAAAGCCTACTCCCCAGGGAGCTGGCTTTGGGGTACAGCTCAGTAACAGAGGATTTGGATGTGTTCGTATAAATAAATAGATAGAAGTTATTTCGATGAACACTTTCAAAGTGCATGCTTTGAAGTGCGTGACTATCCTAAAATTCCTGTGTTTACAAATATTTCTTGGAAAATGGAAATCGTATGCGTTACACATCCATTTACATCAAGGGCTGTCTCAGGCATGGCTGAGTGTGAACTGGATTCATTTTTGCTTGCTCACAGCAGACTTGGCTGTTGGATCAGCAACAGCACTGATACCACCAGCCCCAAGACTCAGCTGTGTCCCAGAAACAGTGAGGCGTTGAAAACTGTCAGTTTAGGAGTAACCGGTTGCTCAGTATGACTGCATGAGGTGCATGAGAAGGGAATGTAGCAGATGTCAGATGCTTGGTGGGCCCTAAATTCAGTGGCAGAAACAGAGTCAGTGAGTTAACAAGGCTTAGTCTGTCAGTGCCTTGCGCTTTGCTCAGGGCTTCTCCCTGGTGAAAGGCAGCCCCTCTCTCTTGATCAAAGTCCTGGCCTGCTCCTCTGGAGTTGCTTTATTTTCCTGTTGTGAGTCTGTAAATGGTAACACAAGGTGCAGAACCACAGGGAAGCTGAGGTAAAGCAGCTGCAGGAAATATTAACTGAACCACACCATAAAAGCAAGATCTGCTGCTGGTCACAAGAGGAATCTGCTCATTGCAAGTGAGATGACATAAACACTGGTGATCACAAGAGAATTCAGTAATAATAATAATCAGAGCAAGACTGAAAAATATGAAGCACTTACTTGATTTTTCTTCTTTAATGTTGTACTCCAGCACACCGGAAGCCTCGTTCTGCGCTGGCAAGCGGACTGCAAGGACCATGTTGTTCACATTACCCTCTTTCCTAACCAAGAATATCTGAAAAAAGGAGAAAGGAATCAAGACCTTAGCTACATTATGTGAACTTCTGAACTTTATTTTAGGTGATTGGCAATGAAGTTTTTTATCAGTACAATCCACCTTTAAATGATCTTATTTTAGCTTCCTTACACTTGGTTGAACTTTACATGACAAAAATAATGAATAAAGGGACATTTCATCTGGGTGAAATTCAGACCTGTGAAGGAACCAGCAAAATATCTATCCATCACTGATATCGCAATTAAGCCTAAGGCAAACTGTTTCACTAACTGAAGAGTATAATGCTGCACTCGCAATTTGTCAAGTGACACTCCTCACATAAGTGACAAGTCACATAAGACAATTCACCCTAGAATGTCCCGTCTGGGTCTGAAGCAAGGTATTCACTTGTAAATTGAGAGGGAAAGGATTCAAGTGCCCACAGTGTGTCATGGCAGAGTTTTTTCATGGGACCAGATCATCAAGGTTGGCAGGGACCCCTGAAGACCTCTCATCCAACCCCCTGGGTGAAACCAGAAGGCCAGACCAAGTTGCTCAGGGCTTTGTCCAGACAGGTCTGGATAACCTCCAAGGACAGAGACTGCATGTCTCCAAGCAACCTGTCCCTCCACCTACTGTCCTCAGAGAGCGCGTTTCCCTGTATCCAGTCTGAACCCTACCCAGTCTGAACCCCTCCGGTTTCAATGCACACCTGTTTCCTCTTGTCCTCCCACCATGCAGTGCTGAGCAGAGCCCACCTCCATCTTCTCCATGAGCTCCCTGTAGGTACCAGGGGGCTGCTGTGCAGCCCCCCGAAAGTTGTTTCTCTTCCTGGTTGAACAAATCTGGTCCTAGAGGCTCTCCTCAGTAGGTCTGTGCTCAGCTGGCTGCCTGATGACCCTGCAGGGCCTTTATTGCAGAACTGCCTAGCCAGGCAATGCCAGCCCCAGTCGCTGTCAGGGGTCTGCCTCCATGGAGGCAGTGCTTTGCCTCTGTCCTTGTTGAATTTTGGAAGGTTCCTGCCAGCCCTGTCCCCTCAGCTCATCTAAGATCCCTCTGGATGGCAGCACTGACTTCCAGTGTATTGACTGGTCTGGAAATCACAGAGCAGATGTGGTTGGAAGGAACTTCTGCAGATCATCTTGTCCAACCCTCACAGTAAAGGCAGATCGACTACAGCAAGTCACTCAGGATTGTTTTGTTGGTTTTTTATTATTTCCAAGGATGGAGGGTCTACAGCCTCTCGGGCAACCTGTTCCGATGTTCGATCATCCTGACAGTAAAAAAGTTTTTCTCAATGTTTAAACAGAATTTCCTGTGTTTCAGTTTATGCCCACTGCACCTCACCCGTTCACTGGATGCCACAGTCTGGCTCAATCTTCTGTATTCCCTCCCATCAGGTAATCATACACATTGGTAAGAAGCTCCTGAGACTTTAACTGGAACCAGCAGAACCACAGTAGCCATTGGTTCTCACCAATGGGACCAGTGAAAAAAAAAAAAAAAAAAAAAAAAAGAGGAAAGGGGAAAGAAGAAAGAGGAAAGAAAAAAGAAAACAGAAAATAGAAATAAAAAAGAAACAAAGAAGAAAAGACAGAGAAAAGGTAAGAAAAGACAAAAGAAAAAAGAAAAGAGAGAACAGGTAAAAAAAAAATTAAAATAGTAAAGAAAAAAATCTCATCTTTTGTATCATGTGAGCTCCTAAGTGTATTTCTAATTAAAACTCATTGTCAAGGATATTTTTAGCTTGTACCTTGAAGCTGCAGATACAAAGACAAAGTAATCTTCACCTTTATCTGTTCTTTGATAGCAGGCTTTGGCAGAAGAGAGTCAGGGTATTTTTATAAAAATTGAATTTAAAAAATGGGCTAATTCTGGAGTCTGGATATTAATATTAGAAAGAAGACGTGTGAGTTGATAAAATGATTAATCAACCATAATGTAGTGGAAATCTATCAAGAAAACATTAATATCTGGGGAAGAGGAATTAAAAAAGGCTTGTCTAGAAGCCAGGACCTTTCTCTGCATGAGCCCCAGTCATAAGGGCATCTCGTGTCACTTTGAAGCTCCCATGTTAAACACACAGCTTTGGGGCAGCTTCACAACCTTGCACAGTGCTGTTGTCTTGGCCTCTGCCATTCGTAGGACATGGAGCCCCATGGGCTCAGGTCCACCAGCAGTGCAGAAAAAATCCAAATAAATGCACGGCAAACAGGTGCATGCCTGAAACAGGCCTATTTCTCATGCAGGGCAGCACCCACCTTCTACATCACAGAAAGTTCAGGTAGGAAAAAGCCATAGAGGCTCTCCCTTCCCCGGGTCCTACCACCCATGTGGCAGCACAGTCCCTCTAACCCACCTCAAGAGACTAATATGACTTTTGATCTTAGACAGCACTATCTCACATTGTATCAGTTAAGTGCTTCATCTGAAATTAAATTTAAGCAACGAGAGAAGTGAAACCTGGAAATGAATCATTTCTGTTTTCCTGATCGGCATGACTGGTTGCCATGGCTCCAAAGGCTAAAATTGGACCACGGCTGTTCAGATGAGAGGGAGGTGGGTTTTCTGAGCTGTACTTAACCCTACTGCCTCGGTCAGGACCAGTATGCGAACCAGTCTCTTCCATTTTCACCAGTGGTGGGAAAGGTGCAGTGCTGGTTTGCCTTCAGGTGGGCTCAGAGTGAGCAGGAGAGCCTGCCTTTGCTGTGGAACACCTCTGATGCATAAGCTCTTCTCCTGCCTGCTTCAAGCTGCAGCTGAAGACTGTGCCCAAAGACAGTGTGAGCAGGAAGAACAGAGGCAAGAGTTATCCCCAAAGCCACTGGAAGTGGGGAACAGTCCTGCCCACAGGGAGTGGCTCACGACTGAGGAGGCTAGGGACCATACACAGCTGTATACAGCCATATCAGAGATAGTCACTCGGGTCTCTCTTTACAGTCAGTGCAGAAAATCAAAGAGAATAATTTGCCCAACATCTGGTTCAGGGTGAGGCGTGCTGCACAGTCCAGGTTGGTCAGGTGAGTCCCACTGGAGGCTGTCACTTGGCTGTGCTGGATTTTAGCCCTGGGATAGACTGACTCAGCTAAGGGGTAGGTCCAAACCTTCTCAGAGCAGGAGTGAGTGAATTCCCCTGTGCCCCAGCATCAGCTTCGGTAATTTGCACCGGCCTTCCCCTGACCCAATCAGGACACCTACCCCCTGCCACACCTCGCCTCCGAGACCCTGGGAACGGGGAGCTCCCTTTCCTGCAGAGCTGTTTTTCTTAAGCAAACTCTGAGCTTTGCACTGGTCTTCTAACACTCAGCTTATGGGGACCAGATAGCAATTATTGCAATAAAAATGACTCCCAGTAACTCCCCGAATTTAAGGGCCCTTTCTTTAGCAATTTTTTTTTAATGTTCCCAATTAGGATAGTCAACGTATCTATGGGTATGGTGGTGAATGGAAAAGCACCATGAACCTACATGTTAAGTAAATAAAACTAGAGACAAAATTTCTTGCTTCCTCAGAACCATTATATCTGTCTTGTGCCGTTGTGACTGGCTAAAGCATCAAAAGGTAATGGAAAGAGAGCATAGTCTGCTAAATATTTTTGCTTCCACATGAATAAAAGTGCTGCTCTCCTAGCCAGCTCCACCAAGGTCAGGAAATGTGGTTGTCTGAACTGAAACCGCTTTGGACTTACCCCTGCTGTTTCTTTGCCAAGAATGGCCCCAGCCCTTTCCTGGTTCATGTTCAGCTGAAGCCAGACGGGACAGGTCTTGATGAGTTTATCAAGGATGCTTATCCCTGGAAGCGGGAGGCAGTTCCGTAAGGCAGTGGCCTGGCAGAGATGTGTCTCTTTTTCCTCGTCGCCAGTATCTCTGATCAGGCTGAAACACAGCAAGGGAGTCCCGTGTAAGCAGAACTACAAATGGAAAATTTGGGGTAAGGACTGTAATGCAAACACAGGCACACACAGAGGCACTTATGCACCACGAGAGCTTCTCAAGGGATATCGGAGCACAGACGCCTTGCTATGATGGAGTTCAGCTGGGTGCACAGGTCTCAACAGACAGATATGGCCAATTCTAAGCACTACGGCCTCATGCTAATGATGCACACCTGGGTTTCAGACCACAGGCTTGCAGGGTGCTTTGTACTGAGGTCTGTTCTCTTCAGCTATGTATGTTGCCTAAGCACCGGTACCCAGAGGCAGAGGTAAGGGATGCACAGAGGCAGCCAGCGCTGCAGAGGGCAGAGCATGCCTGTCCCCCAGGTCCCCCCCCTCCAGCTGCAGGGTCAGGGCAATGTTTCATGGCTTCAAAGGGAGTGATGCAGCAGAGGAGTGGGGCTGCAGACCTCGCCAGCAGCCGGGAATGCGCACATGCCAAGCCACATTGTCTGTCTGAGATGTGCAGCGGCCAGGCATCCTGCAGCTTGCCCTGTGGTCGTGCCACTGTCAGCACTTCTCTGATCACGCAGGAGCTGTGATGGGCACCCGTGTAGTACCTCACCCTGTGCTCCGAGCCTCTCGGAGGAAGCCTGCCATCAGTAATCAGAGGTGCCATCACCTGCTCTTGTGTTCTGGCAGCCACCCTCTGTGCCCAGCTTAGGAAGTCTGCAAAAAGGCAGACTAAGACATCTCACTGTTTAAAAACAACACCAGTCTCTCCATGTCTCCACTGAGGAGCCTGTGCTGGTGCTGGTGGTTGCAGAGGTGGATGCTTCCCTGTACCTGGGGAGCGACCGGTACTGCTCGTGAGGAGGAGGAGGATGTGTCAGGATGCATTCTGCAGCAAGTTATCCACTACAGAAGAGGTACCTTTGCTGATTTCCAAAGGCTGATCTGCAGCAGGAGAATAGTTCAGGGTACAGCCTGGAAAGAGCCCCAGGTTGCTGAGCACCACATAGCAAGTCCTGCAGGACAAGACCGAAAGGACACAGAGGTAGTGAATGAACCCTTTCCCTGAGCCGGGGGAGGGGAATGGGAGGGAGCACAGGAAACATGGAGAATCACCAGAGGGACCTTCAGGAGTAAGGAAATGAAGACTTGATTTCCCTTTTTCTTCCTGACACGTTTGTCATTTAGGCCAGTCCTAAAGACATAATTGGAAGCTCCAAAAAGATGTATGGGAGATGCCAAGTGACAAGAGAGGGGACATCCTGTGGAACCACATGTTAGCAATGCCCAGTCACACCTTATGTCTCAGAGTTTTTTCTCAGCTGTACAAGATGTAAGAATACTAAAATTATGCTGTTGAGAATATTAAAGATTTGGGACATGTTCTTCTTTAGATTTCTGAGCAGAGACACAAAGAACTAATTCTGTTTATTTTTAGTCCCTGCAGTCTAATGGTAGACTGGTATTGAATGCTGTTTTCTATCTATGGCACTGATTCAGCAAAGTATTTATACAAGCGCTTAGCACTGCAGTCAGTGGAAATACTTGTGCTAAAAAGTCTAGACATAAGAGCTCTACTGGATAAGGCAATAGACTCATGGATACAGGCTTGTCATTCATTTGATAGATTGATTTTTAAAAATAAAGAAAATGTAGGAGAACATACACAAAACAAGTTTTTCTGCACCAGTGTTGCTGCTTAGATGTCAGAGCTGAAAAGATGAGAACTCTTACTTTCGATTTGGTCTTATTTCAAGTTTTTTCTTTTTCCTTTGAACAGATCTTAAAGTAGTACACTTCAAATAAGGTCAGACTTTACTAAAAGAGAGTCCCTTCAAAGGCCTACCCTAGCACAGCATGCTTATCCAAAAAGTTAGTTTTTATAAAAGTAGCTTTTCAAATCCCAAAACCAACAGTGAGATTTTATTTTGAGTGGTTTTTTTCTTTTGCAACCCTACAGAGACAGCTTCCTTAGAAAATACATGTTCCTCTGCAATCCCAGTTATTGATTCAGGGTATTAGTCCTCAGGATCTTGATTTTAGTCAATCAATTTTTGAGATCATAGCCAAGGCAGTAAGAATGAGAGAACTGCTTAAAAAAGCAAATAGAAATAAGTGAAACACTCTCCACTTGTGATAAAAGCCCAGCTTGTCACACAGGTGAGGAAATTTCTTTCAGATGCAACAGCATATGCTTTTAAACACTATCATCTGAATATATAGAGTAAAACAGTGGAGGACAGCTTTTGGAAGCTAACCTCATTCATCTCTAGGTTTCTGTCTTTACAGTAGAAACCAAAAGAAATGCCTAGTAACCATGTGAAAGGAAAACGTGTGTTGGATGGCAACATTCATACTCAGTAATGGGAAAGAAGTAATGAGCTGAAGGAAAAGAAAGGTGGGTTATAATGAAATGTTCCATAACACTATTAGCAAAAGCTACTCCCCAAATCAGTCACACAAGCATGAATCTGATCTTGCCAATGATGTGTGAAACCTAGACCAAATAGGGGCCGATGCTGATAATGTCTTGCTGCGGCACCAGAAGGTGACATGCATTGTAATAGCTCCAGTGACGCTGAACTTCATTATCTATTAATTATGTAAGGCAAAAAGAAAAGGGCCAGCAAAGGACTGACGCTCCGGAATCACATTGCTTGGAGGGAAATGAGAGATATCAACAAAGGCAAGGAAGTAATACAAAGCAGCTTGGACCTGGTGAGCACTAAGCATGTAGAGACACTGGCATGGTGTCCCCCATGGGGGAACCCAGGCTTGATGAGGGCCCCTCCAAAAGCCATGTTGTCTGGACAGATCCCTGCTCACAGCAGCAACGTGGGTTTGGCAACAAGAACAACAGACTGGTGAAAAAAAATAACAGAACTGACCTACATGTGTGTGGCTGCATGTAGGACCCATCACCTAAGTTCTGGAGAATGGTTAAAAAATAGAAAATAATTCTAAACTTAGACATGCAAGATAAAAAAATGAAGAGTGTGAAAATACATGTCTTAATGGAAACATCTCTCAATTTGAGTGTGTGGGGTCTTTCAGTCTAGATAACGCAGGGCAGTGAATGAGCCTTTTCGGCAGAATAGGAACACAGCCTTTTGGGGGACCTCAGAGATGAGAGCCCTGGTGTGGGCCATCCTCCTCTCAAAAGCCAGCCCAGCCCAGAAGGAACTAAGCAGGCAGTGAAAGGGGAGGCTTTGATAAAAAGGAAAGGCAAGAAGAGTCATTATCAGTATCATATTAAAACAGAGGAATGTTAGGCTAGATGCTTCCTGGCAGTGAGATATAATAGATGATGGATAAATTCCCAAGAGAAGGGGAAGAGGATTGGATTGCCCAAATCTCTTAAAATGCCATGTTTAGAGCAGCAGCAAACACTTTATTGAGTCAAATCCTGTGCTGGCTAAGAAATGGGAGTGAATGACCTAATAGACCTTTCCCCGCTCTAATGCTGTGACCCATGGCATACCAGTTGACGTAGTTATAGAGCTGATGCTTGACTTCTTCCCTGGGCACATCTGTCACAAAGATCCATATGCTGGGCTGCGGAAGTGCTTAATCCAGCAATTTAATCTGGCTCTGCGGTAGCTCTGTAGCTGCACAGAGAGGAGGGAGCCCAGGCAGCTCCCAGGTTCCTGCTGTGCTGCCAGCTGAAGGGATTTGCAGGGCCGCCGCAGTGAGCAGCCAGCCTCTGCTATTTTGGTCACTCAGAATTCACACATCAGATGATTTCTAAGCTCACAGTTTTCAGAAATATCATGAAACTCTCTCCTCCTTCTCCCACCATCCTGCAAAACCCTTTGACTGATACAGGCATGTGCTCATTTTGGTAGGTATGATGAGAAGCTGAAAAGAGCTGGCCCTGGAGCTGCCTGCTTTTTTTTTTTTTTTTTTTTTTTTAATTGAGTTCTTACTGCAAAGTACTTTAAAATCCTGCAGCTGCTCTGGTAAACTCAGTTGGGATGCAGGGAGCTGTGTGTTGCATACTGACTGGCTACACAGGTTAATTAATTGCACAGTGATTACAGTCACACACCTGTGCCGGTTTGGCAGAATCTATCAGGTTGCTTGCTGGAAGTAATAATAATGACAATGGTGATTTGAATTATTGCACAGTGACTGTACACTAAAGTAACGACAGCACCATGACTCATTCCTTTAGAAATGAAGAACCACACTTAGCAGCTGAATATTCACAGAAATCATCAGAACTGCATGAGGATATAATCCACTGAATTTCATCCAGGTGCAGGCCTCAGCGTACCTCTGCAAGGGACTTTAAAAATATTGCCACAAACTTGCTCACGTAAGGGCTTCCTGGCTGTACTATGTAGGCCTGGTCACTCTGAATTTCCCCGAGGCAGCTGAGACACACAGAAATTGTGTGCCACAGCAGCAGGGACTGCACAGTAATGCTTGTGTTACTGGTCCACCTTGGTGACAAACGTGTAGCTCAGGAAGTTGTGCTTCTCAAACTGTGGTCTGTGGACAACCTGTGGTTGGCAGAGCACTTCCTCTTGCTCGCTGCTCTCCTTGTTTCCATTCTAGCTTTTATGTCCACCCTTTGTCTGTTTGGTCTTTGATCTGCAGTTGATGCTCTGCATGCCCAGGCCTTTCAGCTCAGCCTGGAACTCACCATGCTCAGTAGTCAAGGCAGCAGCTGTTCTAGCTCTCAAAAGGTAAGGCAAACCAAGGGTCTCCTAAATACCCTGCCACCCCATAGCTCAGCAAACCTCTCTGTTCCCCATCTACTCCACTTTCTGTTACAGGTACCCTCAATTTCAGCAGTGAAGTTTTGCACTGTGCAATCAATGGCTAACTTCTGGGAGCTTTTTCATACCTGCTGGGGATTTCCCAACTGCCTGCCACTGTGAAGGCTAGCAGGGGTTTGCACACACAGACTGCAGGCATCCATCCACCTCTCCCCAGGTGGACCCTGCCTGCATATGTTCACATGTGTTTGCCAAAGTGGAGCAAGTCATCACTCTGCCTGGGAGCTCCACTAATGGGCACAGAGGGATCAGGTGTGGGACAGCTCATCTGCCCCTAAATCACTCACCAGCTGACTGAGCACTCACCTCCCTGGTCACGAAAACCAACAGAGGAAATCACAAAAATGAGCAAGTGCTATTATACTCTGGGGAGGGTGGGGTGTAATGGCCGCTTGTGCAGGTGGAGGAACACTAATTCATGCATCGATCTATTAAGTAGCCACAGACAGTTTTCTGCTCACATATGACACTACATTTCTGTCTTATACAGCATAGGGCTCAGTCTAAGGTCTGAGAGACCAGCATCTCATCAAATTAAGTGTGTGGCCTGTAGAGCACAGCAAGGATAGCTGAGCTGTCTTTCAGGATGTTAACCGAGCCACAGGATAAGGCTTGCCGGCAGAATAACTAGGCTTGTGCAAGCTCTGATGCCCTGGCTGCTCCCATTACCAAGTTTTAAACCTAACAACTGTATTTTTTGTCATTACTGCCACCATGAAGTCAAAGGACATGACCTCAGCTTATCTGGATTTTGAACTGAGCAGAATCTTGCCCCCATTCAGAGGTCAGCAGTCAGGTCAGCTCTGGAGAAAACTCGCTGGACCGGAACTGCTGATGTTGGGAGGGACACGTAACCACTGTCACTCGTCACTCTTCAGAGTGCAAACCTGGTGATTAAGATCTTTCTCTAATGGCACAAGCAGCAGGGCCAAGTCACTCAGGAGTGGAGAAGGAGGGGTGCTTGCGGTGGTTCCCGTCAACCATCCTACCACAGCAGGTGCGTTCCCTGCTTGTTTTTCTGCTCTAGTCACTCAGAGAGCTGCCTTTGCAGCGGCACCATCTCAGGTGTTAGGGGCCAGCTTTCAGCTCCTCTAGAAGAACTGCTCTTCTTCCTAAATCAGTCATGCTTTGTTCTAAGTGCCTACAGGGAAGCAGTGGAAATACCACTGTCAAGGCCTCCTGTTTGACCCTGTCAATGATCTTTCAGTGAAGGAGTGCTCTCAAGGAGCAGGAAGGGGCACCTAGATGTTTATCAAGCTGCTAGCTTCACTATGTTTTCTAGATTCATTAGGTCTGTCCCTCCATTTAAGATACGTATATTATACACATAATATACATATAATACATATATATTATAAATAATTGCATATGCACAAGAACCCCAAACAAAATACAAGCTAATTCACATTACTGCTAGTACTCAGGTCAGCTCTGTTAACAAGCCAGCCTTCTCATGCTCACAGCCACGACATGACCAGAAACAAGACTAAAAAAAAAAACCATCAAAAATTCCCTGAAGGAAGAGACCTTATTTCAAAGTCCTTTTTTTCTGCAGTCTAGCTGTTTCCTGCATTCATTAATACAGAAGTTAATGCAGATGGTATATGCTGCCTGTGGTCCCAGAGTGGGCTTGGGCTACTATGTCCTATTAGTGTAAGATGCTTTGGCTTGTATTCACCCCACAGATTATACTGCTATCTTTATGTAACCTTGCACACATATATTTTGCATTCGACAATTTGTCTCAAAATATCTTATCAACTGTCTTTCTCTTTTTACTCAGTCAAAACATATTTTTGCAAGTCAAAACCACTTTGCAAGTTCTATTAGCCTACTCCCTTACTAACAACCAACAGTTGCCGTGTCAGAGATAAGCCCTTCTCCCTTGTGTTCATAATCAGAGCTTTTCAGGTCATTTGCCCTTTGCCTATTTAAAACCCAAATAATTCTTAGGAATTTCAGCATATCAGCAAAACTAAAGATTTTTCTTCATGTGCAAGCAACGAAGGCTAATTCACTGGGCCTTCCGCAAGGCCTTTTCACTGCAAAGAAGAGAGCTTCTGAAATGTAGGCCTAGCCAGGAGTCACTTCTGGCAAGGTCAGAGGAGCCAAAGAAAGCACTTTGTCCTTAACAAAAAACTGCAAAAGTGTTTGCTGGATGATTCTACTTTAATTTTTCTGGAAAAGCTTGTGAGGTGTAGGAATCAGAAGCAAATGTTTGGAAGAAAAGAAACAATTTCCTAAGCTGTGAGAACATAAGGAAGTCACAGACCTTCCTCACCCTCTGGTGTCAGTGCACTAGAGGGGCCCAGCAGAGCCACCAGCTGGACAGAAGACAGAGGGGTTTGTTCTGTGCCTTTGAAAAACACCTGAAGGGTTGGAAACCCAGAGCACGCCCCCTCCCCATTTTGACTGCAGGGCCAGGGCTACTGACAGAGGTTTTTCCCTTTCCCAGATCATCTGGCCAGGAAGGAAGACAGGAATGAAAGCCCGGGGAATGCTTTCCTATATTGTACTCGCTGAACAAAGAGGGGAAAAGGAAACAGAATATAAAGGGGAGGGACAAATTCCCAAATTCAAACTTCATTAAGAATACACTGTAGTTTTGCTTAAATAAAGCCATTCTGTTTCAAACACTATTCATTAGAAAGTATTTGAAGCTGCATGACATGTCAGAGCCAAAACCTGGGGCAAAAGATTAAGAAAAACAGTAATGGCTTTCCTTGCCCTGGGAGTGAATTTAGTGTAGACACATGAAACACGGTGATGGGTTTACCCTTGTCTGGGAAGAAAGTTAACTCTGTTTCAGCTTAGCCCAGGACAGACACACAAGATACAAGGTGCTAACCACACAGACTTGCATAAAGCTGAGCAATCTTCCCCTCTTCTGAGAAATACCTGCAAACGCTTATCTCAGTCATGATTTGCAACTAGAAATGCCCATTTTGCCACGGGAAATAAATCCATTGTGAGCTTTCATCCTGCAGTATCTAAAGGAGCAGAGCACGGTCCTTCAGAGGTCCCCCCTCTCATTAAGGCAGTGCGCAAAGGGTCTTCAAACCAGTCATTCAGTCACTGATCTGCAGACTGACTTACACAGAAATATTCATATCCTATTTTGGGTAAGACTTCCCTCCAATGTCAGTGGAGGTGCTGGCAGTAAAAAAAAAATCAAAATCTGTGAACCTACTTTTTGTCTGTCATCCTTAACCCTTACTCCAGCAGTTTCATACTCCTCATTTAATTTTGATTAGGCATTGGAGAAATGTGTTTATTTCTTGCTTTATGATCTGATAGGATCCCTGCTTGCATTCACACTGAAGCAAGGTTAGAGATCTGCCTTCCTGGGGGAAGCAGAAGAAGAAGAAAAAGGCTTGTTGGGGTATTTCAGGGAAACAGAAAGGTGGTGAAAGGGCACAGTCCCCCGCCACAAGGATGAGAGAGGTGTTCTAGTTTGCTGGGCTAAGTTGAGTGACCTGCCCTGTGGGTGTGCAGGGCCCTCATCATCTTGTGCTGGTGGGACCACCTGGAGCCAAAGGACTGGTTAGTGGAGCAATGTCAGAAACTGCTGAAATGTCCTTGTGTTGGCTGGGAGCTCAGCACATGACTAGAAAACCTGCCAAGCATCAAGGAAAGTCTGTCAGCTCCCACAGACCCAGCTAAACCATTGCGGGGACCACAAGCTTGTTCATGTAACAGTGTTTATGGTCACTTGGTCACCAGGGCTACAATGTAAATAAATAATGAGCCAAAGGCTGTGGCTTCACAGCAGTTTAAGACAATCCATAACATGGCTGCCTTGGTCATGTCCTCCAGAAAAGATCAGTGCTGCACCCACCCCCACCTCTGGGCTGCCATTACTTGTCTGACCCCAGGGCAATCTGACTCAGGGCGCAGGAGGGTGGAAGAAGGTTTGTGGTGGACATAGCTCTCTGGTTTGGCTCCCTGCTTGGCTTGGTGAGGAATGAACAAATATTTGACTTGGATTCAGCCCACTGGCACCAGTCACCCTGAATTACTCCCTGCAGCTACTTCTTCTCCAGTAAAACCAGAGATCCTCATGGGTGCACAGGTTCCTAAATGGGACACAACAATTAAACACCAGAAGTTAGGCAGAATGAATCCAAACTAGACCTAGATAGATAGGTCTAATAGCAAAGGGAGATATCAGAATGCCAGGCCAAGAGACTGACCCCTACAATCCCTCCCTATCACAGGCTGCTCTTGACAGTGCCCCTCTGGCAACCTCTACCACTGTTTCCCAGCCCAGAGGACCCATCTCTGCTGGGAGGGCAACAGAATCACTTTCCATTTCATCTGGAAAGGTTACCAATGAGATCCAGTCTAAAACTAACTTCTAATCCTTAGAAAGGATTAAAATAGGAGTTCTGATCTAATGGGAGTACACCAAAATGTCACGTGTTACATGTTTGTCAGGAAAGTCGTCCAAAGCCAAGCTCTTTCCTGTCTACTGATTCAAATAAGCTTTGCCTGGTTTGCGTTTTTGTGTGGGGTATCAAGAGTGACAAACTAATTGGAGAGGACTCAAGGGGGAAAAAAAAGGAGAGGGAGAAGAGAGAGAAAAATTCTTGGCAGGCAAGATGAAAGTATGGGCCAGGTCCCATGCTGTAATTTAGCCAAATATGTGGGACAACCTTCTTCTGCCTAGAATTCTGCTAGAAATTTGCAGAACACTGTTGCAGGTAGCCAGCAGAGCAGTTAGTCTCCAGACTCTGCTATTTTTTGGTCTCTTTCTGTTTCCCTGGTGAATTTTTCCAAGTGGCACAAAATTTAACCCAGTTCACATGGGGCTGCAGCTGCTTCCAGTTGTGCCCAACAGCTGCTTTTAGAAGACAGAGCCTTCAAAAGACTGGCTTTTTTCAGAGGGCCACAGGAGAGGTATACCTGAGCTGCTTGATTCCCTATATTTGGCAAGGTCTTCCCAGCATCCAAAAGTCTGTATGCATTCAGTTGGTTTCAACAAAGCACTTGAAATTACCCAACAATTCATTAGCCTTGTAAAAACAAGTAGAAAGTACTAATTAACATGGTCAGGAGATAATTTCAAGCAGTAAGACAGGTCTTTCAACCCTACCAGGAACAGTGTTGATTCACAGACCCCTAGTCACCTAGAGCAAATCCCAGCAGCCCCAGCCCTGGCAGGACCATTATCTGAGCCAGAATGGCAGCCCTGCCTCAGAGAACAACTCTCAGGGTGTGGTTTCACACTCCCCCCAGTCCAGGGCAATGGCAGGATACTGCTGAAAGGGCAGTCTCCTGACCCCACCTGCACACACTCCCAACACTTCACTTTTGCTGCTTCTCTTGCTTCAGCTGTAGAGGCTCTGTAAACACTGAGGAAGCTGGTTCAGCTCTGTAATCAGCAGGGAAATTGTCCACCAAAAAGAAAAGGTTTTCTGAGAACTGGATTCTGTTCCTGGCATCACCACAAGCTTAAAGGACAGTCTGGGGCAAAGCCAGGGTTTAAGTGCTTAACAAGGATCCAGGAGATTGGGCTACAAAGTAAGTGACTATAATTAAATCAGCTGCATGAGCTTGTGCCTCAGTTTCCCTTCCTACAGCAGCAGTAGTAGATATCTGCCTTCAACTGGTTGTTAGGAGGCTCAATATTCATGAAACACCCAGAAATCCTCTCATACATGCAAGGGCTTTAAATTAATCATACAATGTTATTATGATTAGTGAAAACACCTTGTCCCTTTTAAAAGTATCAGTAATGCAGAAAGCAGATATCCTTTACTCAGACATAAATATATTCTCTGTTTAGCAGAAAGGTGATGGAAAGTCTGGGAAAGGCACGCTGAGATATGCATGTATATATTAATCTGTTTGAAAAGAGCTGCATTCCCTAGCTCTCCCTGGCTCGCGTGCATCTAATAGAATCTATTTAGGAAAATGTGACTAGCATAACCAGCTATGCAATGCTCACATCTGCTAATCCTTTGCTGCTCAAGTAATCATCTTCACTTGCAAAAATATTTATACTATTTTGGGTGCAGGCGAAGAGGAGCTAAGTGCTCCAAACCTCTTGCAGCTGAAATCTTGAAGGAAGCATTGCTTTAACATTCCCACTTCAGCAGGGTATATTGACCCAGGCATCTCATTTCTGGAGGTGGGTAAAATTACTTTAGATAGCTCAAAGAGGTACAAAAACGGACAGAGGAAAGGCTTGCGGCTGCAATATTTACCATATTGGGTGATTTGTAGCTTTATTATATTTGCACAGCTTAAATAGCGCTGCTTGCTTGACCGCAGCTGCTTTGCAGTGCCGTTTTATCATGTACTTTCACACACATACAACCCCCCCGCCCCCCCCCCCCAAAAAAAAAAAAACCCAACCAAAAAACAAACCACTTTCACAGTTAAAAAATGTCAGCTGAAAGCTTGCCTTGCCTCTCTGAGAAGCAAGCACCTGATAGCCTGGGATGGATTCTGAACTCAGCCCCTCTCCAGCTCCAGAGAGTTACTCCAGACTGACCCCACTGCGTGGCTCCAACCCAGCCATGTGCATATTTGTGTTTTAGGGATTTCCTCCGTCAGGGGGGAGGACAGGGTTGGCACATGTGTTCCTACATTGTAAAAGCAGATAGTGGATGCCAAACAGAGTTGTGGAGGGAGGGTGGGGTGCTGAGGGTCTGCAGAAAGTATAGCATGCACACAAGCAACCTTGTATAACAGCCCCCCACCCTTCCACAGCAGATGGGGTGCAACCATCGCACAAGGACAACACTTCTCTACCCTGCACACTGCAGGCAGCCCTCTCTGGCAGGGAAATATAGAAATGGTTTGACAGCCAGCTTTTAACCCCTGCAGATGCTGTGCCCACCTTTTGGCAGATAGTTCCTATGGATACCTTGCCTGCTTGTTCAGCTGTCTTCTCGCCGCTCTTTCTCTGACAGGTGGATTTTGTATTTGGTTACCAGAAAAGTGACTCTGTAGGGACCAGAGCCAGCTGTGAGAGGTCACAGGAGCTCCTTGGAAGATGCATGTGTGGGGGTGGGTGGACAGAAGTTGAATTAAAGACAACTGAGTAATTTAGTCTAGCTCCTACCTGGTTCTAGATGAGGATTTATTCTGGAGATTCCACTTCAGTCACCTATAGTGAAATACCTGCCCAACACCACAGAAAAAAATTAATCTCAAAATTAGGATTAGGAAGTAATCTAGGACGCAGGCTGAATTGCACTAGACCAGTGCCTTCTCTGAGATACAGGAATTGCTACCTAATTGCCTGAAAAGGCATGCAGTTGCCTAAAAGCATGACTTTGGGTTAACGGCTTCCACTGGTTCTTGAAGGCCTTCTTAAAGCTACTCTTTAGCAGTGAAACATAGTCTTCCCTTCTTGTTTCCTCAGTTTTGATCCATAACTATTCAGAAAGATATATCAGGTCTTCTTTGGTAGTATGAATACTTCAAACCTACAGAATATTAAGCTTTTCCTTTTTTTGAATGACCAAACATTCCAGGTTTGTGACTATTCCTGCTTTAATTCCTCAGAAGTCCCTTCCACGTAAGGCCCCAGATCAGCACAGTGATCTACGATCTAGTTGCTGCTCTGAACACCAGGGCTACCAAGACCAGGTCCATCTCAGGACATCCCACCCCCCTGGACTGTAGGATCACTCTGTATTGATAATACAGCAACAGGGATTAGAACCTCTCCTTGATCTTTTAGAGAACATGTGCTAAACATGCTTTCTCCTGTTTCTTTCTAATTCAAAATCTCACAATGACTTCTTAAATACCTACCTTCATTGTAATTAATCTGTAATTCCTCACAAAGGGCAACCTAAACAATCGCAAACATACAGGTACACTTCCCCACGCAGGGGGAATACCTTTGTGATACAGCTGTGAAAGTGTGATAGTCTTCCGGGACATCACAGGGCTTTTAGTGACCGCATCTACCCTCTACTCACAGATCCATCCACACTGGAATTTGGTCAGTAGCTCCAGACAGCTGCCTTTTCTTTCTAATTACCCTTCCAAAGAACCCTTTCTTTCTATTCCCAAATGCAAACCCCTCCTCCCTTCCACAATTACAACGGCTAAAGGTCTAGGATGGACAGTATTTTGTCCTAGTTTCACTAAGACACTTCAGTTTCTGCACTCTTTAGCAATCAAAGCAGGCAAGCATTTAAAACTTTGGGAACTGAATCTTCTTGCAGCTATTTTTCTAATAGATTGGGCTTAGGTATTGGCTTATGTGTCTATTTTTCAGGTTGTATTAGAGATCCTGAGTCTCGCAAGCCTATATTGTTGATCTCAGAGAAGCAGCCTATATTTACCGGTGGATGAGTTAAAATATAGTCCTACTATCATTTGGAAAAATGCTATAAAATAGATAATCTCTGAGATATCTGTACTATCTACGAATGGTTTGATAAGGAATGGAGCCAGCCCAAATTTGTGCCACGCAACCCTCATAGCTCCCTTCCAGGGCACACTGTTTAGATGTATAACTGTACACATGGAGCAAGAGAGATGCACGCACATATGTGTATACATTTTTCAGCCTATGCTGCCTCTAGGTTGGAAAGTCAACAATACAAACCAGCATGTAGCCATTTAGGACAGGAAGTGAAAAACTATATTTAGCTGAAACTGTATTAGAAAGGAGAGGAGCAGAATATTGCTTACGTTCGTGTCCCCATTCCTGTAAATGCTGGTATGAGACTGTGTGTGATGATGATGAGTTCTCTACTCAACGGCAATACTCCCAGTGTGGTCTACCCTCTAGCAAACAAAGAGACAGTTGCCTTCTGCGCTGTCACCAGTATTGCTGCATGATGTGCTCTAAGCATCTTCTAAGTTTAATGAGTACTCACTGAGAAGCTCTGGAAGGATCCCATGACAAGTCAGTGCGGTTGCAAACACGCTTTTCTGTTAAATAAAATTCAGGAGATTTTATGTCTCCTCTCTGGGCACACCAAATCGACGTATCTTTGGAGAGCACCTCCTTCTTTGTATCTTTACGGTAATGTCCCAGTCTTGGTGCAATGCGTCTTGAGCAGAGATGTTTCCTTCCTGAGAAGCACCATCCCCCAGTACTGGAAAGTGTACCCCTTATTAGAGCTTGACAGACAGCAGAGAGATTTGATGACACTGATTTGTTTCCAGTTGCCTGAACTGTCTCTTCCCTACTTAAACATCACATCTCACATGTTCTAGGTTGAGCTTTTCTTTGAACAGTACTTTGCATTGAGTCCAAGACCTCCTGAGCTCAACAAGACTTGTTCCACTGATTCAAATAAGGAGGGGTTTTAAAAATTGTTTTCTTGGTTCAAACCTGTGAATGTTGGTATTAGATTTATTTACCCCACTGCAGAGACAGATATGTAGCCCGGTCAGAAGAGTCATTTGCTAAGAAAGCTTTTGTGGCCAACAAGTATCTAAAAGCTCTCATTCCAGCAGAAGTCACGGATTTGATAGGGTGCTTACCAAGCAGTTCTCTGGTCTGCTCTGCACAGGAGATCAGACTAGACAATCAAAACAGTCCCTTTGGAAGCTAAAATCTCTGAACCTATGAGAGTTGTTCAGTTACCAGATTTCTCCAGTGCTTGACTTATACATCTACATTTATTGCATGAAATGTGTCAATCGTGACACTGGTTTTTGTGCCAAAAAGACATGTCACCGAAAAGATGTACAATCATTACTTCATTAGGCAGCCAGGTGCCCCAGAGATGAGAACCATTGTAACCCATCCCAGCTACCTGAGCCAGCCATTATCCCAAAGGACTATTTAATATTTGCAATATTATGTCTCTGTCTCAGCTCCTGTCTGCTCTCCTCATCAATTCCTCCATACATTTGCCAGATGTTGGAATGAAGGCATATACCTTTTCATGAAACTGTGGTCACTAGGCGAAAGCAGCTCACATTTCTCCAGATGTTTTGTGATCTCACCACTTACTAACATTTCTAGGAGTTAGCCTGACTCTAGGTCAGATTTACTGGTTAAATTTCCTTGGTTCTCTCCCAGTCCATTTTGGAAGAATTCGATTAGATTGATTTGTATCCAGCCCCTAGCTAAACTTCTCCCCCCTGAGGAGCTACTAAATCTGGAGGCAGATTTCTCCCCAGTGTCTTTCTGCCATTTCAGAAGCGTAAGTCACCAAAACCTCCTCATTGATTTGCTACATGCAGAACAGACCCTTCAGTCATTACTAGCAATGGATACATGGATACTTTCCAAGTTGCTAAGGTACTCTGATGATAATTTGCACTGTCATAGTTTCTGTGCATGTGAGTAAGCTTTCACATTTAATTAATAACCTGAAGACTATGATAATTGAACCTGCAATCTCAGCAATTGCTCATACAATTTTTGTGCACAGAATTTTAAAGTCAGGGCCAAATTCTCTATTGGCAGCTTGCTTTATGTTACCATATCTTTTGAAAGCTACCGATTTTATTTACACGTACTTTGTGAAATTGGCACCTAATTCAATGTGACCATAACAGGAAATTAACCAAACATCTCTTAGACACATTTCTAATCCTGTCATGTATTGGAGGCCACAAGGTATGCATGCTGAAGTATAATTTTGAGGATCTTCAGCAATATTGTGGCATGTAAACAAAGAGTTAAAACATATTTTTTAATACCTAGGTTCTTTTTTAGGAGTGGAAGATAGATTGAAAATAAAGACAATCAGTTAAGGAAATAAAAATCCATTCTGTTAAGTTGTTTGGATGCTCATAAACTTTTGAAGAACACAAACATCATGCCCATTCATGCTTCAATAATCCTGCAACCACTTGTTTTAAAGTCCAAATCTAGGGTCTATGGCTTGTTTACTTGTCCTGCAACTCTGAACAGAAAGCAAACCTTTATGAGCACGCAGCTCATTTCAGACAAGGTGAGAAAGAGATCACCATTATAAATCTTTCAGCTTCTCAGTACTTGTTACATTAACTATCACAAATGTAGGGAATATCTGCAAAGTGCAAATTCTTTGGATTACCATCTACGGAATTCCTCTTGCTAGTCTACAGGGATTGGATTCTTTCATTTTTTCCTTATGGCTTGTGATCTTTGTCCCTCAGGGTTTAACATTAAGTGGAACTGAGGAATTGTACCTTGGAACAGGAGTGTCATTGTTCCACTTAACGTGTTCCACTTCATGTGAACAAGGCAAAAGCAGTGACAGTTGTAGTGCAGGGTTCTCCCTTTGTCACCTGCACTCCATGAACGTATTTGGGAACAGTGCTACCGTGAAACTATAGCTATTGTTCCTGTCAGCAGCAATTTTATCCCCGTTTTGACTGAGTGTGCTCCACAGCAAAGGGGACTGACTTGCAGCATACTCAGTGACTGAAAATGAAGTATCCCATATTTCTCCACCTGTACAGCTGCTTCTGCTGCACCCATCACAGACACATCTGGGAGCTTTTATTTGTGGGAAACAGGCTAAGTGTGTCAGACAGATAAGAAACACTCTTAATATCTGGTATTACATGTTTTTCCAAGGGGGGTGACTGAAGGCTTCAGCAGCTATGTCATTTTCCCCTGATTGTTTTCAACAGGAAACAGAAACACTCAGCTTCAGCATGGGCTTTATGATATAATCAAGCCTTGGACAGATTCCAGCCTGATCCTGGAATCCCAGCAGCTGATTGTCCTCCCAGTCAAAACCCATTTTCTCTCCCACTATGTTTTCTTGGAGCTCGATTCTGCAAGGTGCTGTGTCTGTTGGCCAGGAGCAAGGAAAGCCTGGAGTTTTTCCTAACAGAAAGCACATCTGAAGTCTCCTGGGAGTCTGCGGACAGGGTTTGTGTGCACCTTAGCATGCTGGAGCTGTAGTGGTCATCAGCTTATAGGGACGAGCCCTTATCCACTTCTCAGCATTTCAGCAGAAACAAAGCATGCCTCACAGAAAAGATTTGTCACATTTCCAAAAGCACAGAGCTCCCTTATTCTGTCCTTTGCCCTAAATTGCAGCTCGGAAGTCATCCTTCTTCTTCCCTAAATAACTAAGATTCAAGCTAAATAAAGGCATTGCAGTTTGTTTTCAGCTGGAACATGTTAGCTGCAAGAAATATTGTAAATTTCAGTACAACCATGCCACACCATAGTGATTGTGTAGCTGATAACTCGGCAGCCAGCTCACAAATGCAGCTGAGAGCTCTTTGCTAAGTGGGAAAAGGAAAACGACAGTTTATTAAAAACGAGCAGTCACTAAAGATTCAGGACTTACCCTGAGTCATCCCTGGCTCCCTTGTCTCCAGCTGATGTTTTCATCATTACAGCAAACTTTAAGACACTTTCTGTTTCACAGTGGCTTTAGAGTTCCTTGGTAAAGAAAGCAATTCCTTTCCATCGCTGAGAAGAACCTCCACATCCTTAGGTTTTGTACTGAAGATAATATTTCAAGGGGCGGCAGGGGGAGGATGTTTAAAACCAGCTTCAGGCTCAGTAGTATCAGAGGACAGAGGACTAAACAAGCACTGAAAGCAAACTACCACGAAGGTTTGAGTTTAGTCTCTCTTATTTCTACTTCCTGTATTTATATGAACGGGGGATTTCAGGAAGAGGCAGTCTTTGGTGGTCAAGGGTGTGTGCGTGCGTGCATGTGTGTGTGTGTGTGCGCGTGCTATAAAGCCATATTTAGTAGTGAAGACAGGTTAACCTTCTTAGAAGGAAGGTCTGGAGACTGTCAGCTTATTTGTTTCTCTAACTTAAGTTTTAGGGGAAATTGTTTTACAGACTACAGGTATATCAGGAGGCAACAGAGCATGCTGAACTTTGTAAAGGATTTTATAAGGCAGCAAAGCAGTAAGTCTCCGTCTGCAAATTCCTGAAGCATGTGTATTTCTATTGCTCGAGTAACTGGAACCAGATGGAGCTTGGAAACCTTTATATTTACACAGGACCTGAGAAAATGAAATGTCTAACACTGGCAGAGGACAGCTTTGCAAAAAACTTCCAAGTTAAAGCAAAAGCTAACGATAAGGTTGTAAGACTGCTAGTAAATGAACAGCTACTTGTGCTGTGAAGCTCCCGTTGGTCTCAGAGCACATTTGACCTGGAATTACTTATGTGGTCAAGTAGCATTTGCTGTACTGGAAACCCGACTGAATGTAGACCAGCTGTGGAGGAGACTGACAGATGTGCTGTTAGAAAGGGCTGGTGGCACTCCTATTTGGCAGCCCTATCATTCTGAAAATATTTGAGTTTAGGAGAATACATAATGGAAAAAATAAGGCAGAAGTATGAAGCAGAACCAGAGAAAAGCAATTGTATGGAACAGAGAGGGAGACAAAGGTAACATTTTGTCCCTTTTATCTTTAGAAGGAATTTCCCAGCTTTCTAAGAGTAAGTAGACTGTGCCATACAGCCCACAGCAGAAATGCAAGTACCAGGCAGCTGCCCGTGTATCGGCACAAGGGAAACTAGACCTCGGTGTAGAACACAGAGCCAATTCGGCTGGCACTAAGATACGGAGAGTCAGAGAGACCTTTACGATCATCACATCACATCTTCTGTGTAACACAAGACAAACTTTTCTCAGGGGTTTTTTGATCAAACCTGTAACTCCTGTTAGAAAATGTGTCTTCTAGCTTTTAGAAGGATTTCTCTCATGAAGTCAAAAAGTCTGACTAAAAGGCTGCATGATGGAAAATTCACCACTCTTCCATGTAAGGTGTCTTAGTGCTTAATTGTTGATATTAAATTCACACCTGATTTTTTGCCCTGACTTGTCTAGTTTTAAATTTTCAGCTACTGTATCTCATAATGCTCTCTTCTACTACATTAAGGAGCTTTTTGCTCCAATTCGTGTAGTCATTTTCAGATGACAATGAACTCAGTGAAGAATTTAGCCCTCTTAGACAAACCGGTTGGTCTGAGATTCACTTACCCCTCACTACAGGCTTGTCAGATCTCAGCTCTGAATCCTTCTGTTGGTTCTGGGCAGAGAGGTCCAAGAAAAAATATGCTTTAGTTTTGTTCACCAGCTGGGCACCTCTGAAATGCACCTTGGGTATTGGCATAAGAACAATCTTGAGATGCGTTACACAAATTCAACTCTACCCCAGGTTTTAGTTTCCCTCCACTGCCATTCAACAGGGACCAGGCCCACTCAGAATTTACCGCTGCTTTGCTGGAAAATAAGTTTCCTGAGACAAAGAACTGTACAGGTGTGCTGCACTGTGTCCACACAAATAGCCAGCCATCCTAGGCAAAGACCTAACATTTTGCAAATGCAGAACATCAGTTTTCAGAGAGTGTTAGGCATTTCCAAAGATGTTGTTGGGGAAGAAGAAACAAAGAACTAGAACTATTAAAAAGACCCAGGGAAAAAAATGGCAAAATTGCAGAGTACAAAAGTCCAGTATTGTGGCGCTACTTCAGTTTCACATGCTTTGAGGGCAGCTCACTTTGTTTTTTTCCTGAAATCTTTCACACTCTTCGCAATTTAAAGAATGTAGAGTTTCAGGAATTTGAAGTTTTGAAATTAGTTTTGTTAAAGATATTAACTACACTTCATGAAAAAAATTGATATTTTTTCCACAAAATGTTCAGTATTTCTGCAATATATTTAAGTATCTCTGTAAAATATTGAAAATATGAAAATGAAGAGAAATTTTAACATAAGAAATTTTGTCTGAGCTTTGCTGGATTTTTTTTTAAGCCAGGGAGTTGACAGGTTCGGAATGTGACACTGTGTTCTAGTATCAGGCTTTGGAAGTAAACAATTATACAAAAATCAAATGACAAAATGATATCCCATTACTGCAAAATGCCACTTCTCTGTGATAGATCCAAGATGAATGGGAGAATTCTTGTGTTTTCTAGGACTGATTCCCCCTTTCCATCTTAAGCCACAGCATGTTGCAGCCCTGCTTTGTATTTTTATGCGGCTGAGTTGGAAAGATTTAAAAATGGCTTATGGGGGAAGCCCTTAAGTACTATGAGCACTTTGCTATGGCTTTGGCTTTCAGCATATGCACAGATTATACGACAGTTTTGTTTTCCATCCTGTAGGAAGTGGCTGCATCAATAATATAGCATATGATAAGAGCCTGTAGGAATTGTCCTGCCCATTGTGTCACTAATCCACAGATTACATGCCTTTTATATAGCCTATTACATAACAGATCATGATGGGTCATCATGTCAAACCTAGGGGGATTAAAAGAAGAGGTACTTTCCACATTCAAATTTTGTTTTTTAAAAGTTAATTCTACATGTAAGAAGGAGTCCTTTCCTTTCCCCAGCTTCGAAAAAGTTAGCCTAGCCTATACCAAAGAATGAACCCTTACGCGAAAGTAAAAGAATGCAGGATATCCTTTTTCTCCACTTCACTAGGACTCTTCTGTAGATGCAGAAAATCTACAGTGGCTAACAACAGGCTTATACATCAGCAGGGATTCAAAAAGCATGCATTGTGGTTAAGAAAAATAAGGTCAAGCTTTGTTTCAACTTGCATCTTCTGGTAGAAAACTGGCTAGGAATATTAATTAGAAAACTCTTGTCTAATGAAGTTTTTAGACAGCTGACCCGGACTGGCTGTTCCATGCCATGTGACATCGGCTCAGCCATAAAAGCCCAGGGCAGGGAGGAGGAGGGGGGCATTTGTTACTGTGTTTGTCTCCAGGAGCAGCTGCTACACACACTGAAGCTCTCTCTGCTTTCCCGGGAAGTGGCCGGACATCACTTACTGAGGGGAAGTAGAGAATAACATCTCTCTTTACCTTTTGTTTCTGTGCATGGCCTTGGCCTTTGCTTTAATTAAACTGCTTTTATCTTGACCCTCAAGTTTTTCATCTTATTCTCCCCCTTTATTTTGCTGAAGGGGGAGTGATAGAGGAGCCTGGTGGGCACCTGGCATCCAGCTAAGGTTAATCCACCACAAGTACATCAGCACACGAGACAAAGTTAACTGTTAGCTCCTCTTGTTCCAAGAACTGCATTTAAAAGCTTTTCATCATCCCAGAGCAGACTGTACCAGAGACTCTGTACATACACCAGAAATCATCATAGACCCTGAGGTGGGCCAGAGGGATGTTGGAAATGGGCAGTCAAGGGTAAGAGAGATTATTCCTTCTTTTCACAGTATCTCCAGAACTTAGGTAATTGGGAAAGGAAAGCAGTACTGTGTGGCTTTTGGACCTTGCTTCCATCTCCTCTAGTCAGCATCCAGTACTCAGTGTGAACCTGCTGGATACCACTTCACCATGGGATGAAGCAGCCAAAATACTGTTGATTGAGGTGTTTCTGAGACGGCCATAATTGCTTCTGGATCGGTGACTCGATACAGCAAACTGTGTTCTCAGCAAACCACACATTTCTAGTCCCAAAAGAGCAAATTGTGTGTTTCAGAATTGCTGTAATTCAAACTGACACACTTAACTCACCTCAAGTAATGGCTTGATACAGATGATACTTCTTGGAATAGATTAAAATGTGGGCCTTCTGTCACTCAGTTAAAAAAAACAACAAGAAAGTTCGTGCACATATCACACCTGGGTCCTGAAACTTTAGATTTTCAACCACAAATACGAGAATGTTTCACATGTTCTCATCATGATAAAAAACCGGTAAACACTCTAGTTGTTGATGTAATTTATTGATAGTGTATAGTGCATTACAATACTGATTGTTATCTTTTATAAATGCTGAATTAACTATTTTTTAAAATTTTCACAACAAAAATAATCAAGTATCATGCCAACATTTTGTAACAAATTATCACATTAAATCCATTTGGATTTCATGACATATTTATCTGTACAAAGGACCCCATATCACAGAGCATTCACAGTGCATAAGGTCACAGTCATTGAAAAAATAAATAACATGATAAATAGATTTCTGTTATTTACAGTTTACAAACCCATCCCTTTCTGTTTTCAAAGTAAGCAGTTCTAGAAAGTTTCAACAATATTTAAAGAGGTATTGCACCTCCTAAGGGCGCACTGCAAATGCCTGCAAGTATTAAACACAGGGAATTTTTAAAGGTTCAGAAGTTATTTCAATGATCATAAATGATTTCAAATACTTTCTTGCAACAGAGGAGATAGTGGGAGCCAAATTCTACTCTCAGTTCCACTGGCATAATTTGTGCCAGTTACCAGGACATCAATGACCACTGGCACCACTCCCAAGAACATGAAGGCAAGAATTTGGTCATAACTTTGCTGCAGAGTTTCAGCCATTTGAAACATGGAGTTGCTGGGGAAGCAGATTTACAAGTGTTCTTTGCAATACACAACTGTTACATGAATGAAGGCCATAATCTTGCTGTAAAAACCCTCTGAAAGGAAGCATCTCAGTTGTATTTCTAGAGGTCATACCTGTCTGGTTTTTATATATTCTGATACCTTTAGGTTTTGTCACAATTCCCTATTGCTGTAAACCAACCTTTATATTTGTCTTTCAAGTTTATGAAGATCATCTCAGTGATAAGATGACAATGATCATTTACATTCTTTGTGCAAGTGAAAAAGAAAAATAAATGAAATTAAATTCAAACCGGGAGCTCTTGTAAGAAAATCTCTAATGGCATTAGTTTTCTACAGTCACTCATTTCTTTCAGATAGTGAACTGTATGACAGAAGCATGGTAGCAAGCAGAACAATGTGATGTACAAATTGCCACAATCACTACACATCTCAGCCTGTGGAGAAGGAGCTACACGTATCTCACATTTCAGGTCAGGGATGTGTAAGATCTCACAGCTTTCTCTATTGGGACCCCACACGGGGGAATACGAGAAAAGCATATGCTCAAGTTATTCAAAAGGAGGTTTTTAAACATGTACACAGTAGGTCAGAAAGTGGAATGCACATGTCAGTTGAACGACATCCTTCTCTTCAGCAGAACATCGATCACTTGCATACAGAGTTTTCAAAATAGTTCAAGGGAACAATAAATGGTTTGGTACAGAATTTTGCTGGAACTAAATGCTGTCATTCACCTAATGCTGTCATAACCATCATATAAATCTCACCACCCAACAAAATGAAAAATCTGGAGTTCAGACTCAAAGAAAGGAAATTGTGTAGTAAATGCATGAGCTGCAGAGATTTTCTTCTGAGCGCTTAAACACAAATAACTGAGCGATCAGAGGCTTGCAATGACAGAACAATATGCCCAAAGGTGATACATTTCAATAGGAAGATTCTTTGGTTTCACCTGGCCATCAGTGTTATTTTAGTGTCTGTTTCATATTACATTAGGTCTGATCTTTCCTTGGCATGAATAATCAGGCAGTATTTACACAGCTTAAAGCACTCTACCAAAACCATCTAACTGTAGGACACAAATAAATGGCATCACAATTGCAAGAAATTCAAGAAAGAAAGACAACAAAACTCATGAGGGATTTGTGCAACTAGAGCAAACACATAATGGAAACAAGTGTGTGTAATTAAAGCACAGTCACAAAGGAAATCAAAGACAGAATAGAATCTTTATAATTGCTAAGTATTAGACTGGTAAAGACCTTTTCCATTTGTTTATATGTTGATGGAATGTTTACAGATATAATCTAAAACCAGAAACTAATTATATGTTTGTTATAGCTGCAGCAAGCATATAAAAATAAAATAAAATTGGCACGCCAATGACTGAGCCAGGAAAAAGATGGTTGACTATGCTGTACCTGTTGGGAAGACTTAAGGTGTTCTTCTAGGCTAGACTTCAGCCCAGAGAGCAGCCCTTAGATCATCAAATAGTCATTAAGGTAATCATAACTGTAGCACTGTAGATTTAGACATGTAGATGCTGGGCCTGAAATCTTTACTCAGGCAATACTTCCTGTGAGTCAGCAGGATTCAGAGTACCAGGAGCTGGACTTCCATCACACAACTTTATAATGCAGTACAATGGTTATGGTATACAAATGGAATCAGACACTAATTTTCCACTCAGTAGAAACACTCCCACTTGCTCACTACAGACAGGATTGCACCCTGTGGGTCTATGTAGGACTGTGCTACTCCAGTAGAACCATGGCGGAAAAGAGCTTCTAAAAGCTCTCCTTGGCCAGCTGTAACTCAGTTTTGATCCTGCTTGTACACCAGGGCAGATGTACAGTTTTGAAGTCCAAGACAAGGAACCAGTTCTCTTATTTACAAGAGTGGAAATCCAAAGTGGTATCAGCAGAGCAGAAGTCCACAGATTCTGGCCAAACCTTTTAATTTGAGGAAGAAATAAAACCTTTGGACTACAAAACCAATAAAACATTAGAAGATCTGAATATGATAGAAAACCCAGAAACCATGCTCTGCTGTCATCTTAGGACACAATCCAGCAAGGCACATGGATATATGCTTAGCTTTAAGCATGGAATCAATCCTACTGAACTTAAGCTTTGCTGGATATCGGATATCTTTTTCTGAGTTGTATTACTTTTCAGTGTTAGTAAGCTGGCAATTTTCAGATTGTAGTAACAGTTTTCCCTCTCACATCCACCAGTTTTCTTTTCACCCTTGAGCTGAACATTAACTTACACAACATTGTGACATACATTCCAAACTCAGCCAGCTAACTCTTGCAATGGTTAGTACAAAAAAATGGCTACAAATTTTACAGACACAATCTGAACAGATGCAATACAGAACTGTACTAATTGCAGAAAGCCAAAGACAAATCACTCCTCCTCCTCCTCCTGACTGGAAAATGGCAAAATTTGTAGTGGTTTCCTGATCACATAAACAACTTTTTTAAAATTTTTGTATACATGTGAAAGGCACTAGTCTGCTATTACTCAGCAATAGCTTCCTGAATTACTGATACATTCTGATATGGGTTTATTTGACATACAACAATTTGTCAATCAGATCTTTCTCAGGTCATTGAGTTTATCTGCATGGCTTGGTCTATAACTATCTTCTTTATTTATTTTAGCATATGGATAATGACTAGATAGGGACTCTTTAAATTACTTCATATGATTATGTATCATCAAGGCCCTGATACAGCATCTAATAATTCTTTGGCAAACAATACATCCCTGGTCATGCAATGGTGTCAGAGAAGAATCCTACTAATGTTATTTATAATGATAAGCATGGCATGATACCTGGTTCATAGCAGAAGATGTATAGGCGATCACCTCATGAAATAGAGCATTAGAATTCAATATAAATTGTCCTGATGTGGGTCTATGCTTTAGGGAGGGCCATAGATGACAGGACTGGCCATGCAATTTAAGGTCTGTATTACCACGTGAGACTGTCTCGTGCTACAACAGAACTCACTGGTTTTCTGGAGCAGGTGATATTCAATTTAGGCAGAATAATTCTAAATTATGTCTGAAGTATTCATGGCATTAGGAAACATAATTTCATGCATATTTGGGCTGGGGATCAGCTGCTACAGAACAAATTGGTGTCCCTAGTCTTCTGAAGTTGCCTGGCTCAGATATATGAAGGTACAGTACAATTTGCTAGGTCTGGCACTGTAAACATTGATGCCGTCATCACTGTCAACGCAGCCGATCACTAGGCATTCAAAACTAGATTTTGGAACTACTCCTCTGTAGTGTAAAGACATCTGAGCTGCCTGAACTGTGCACAGAAGAGCAAATATTTGCTTGGAGACAGCTAGTTCTCCAAGCCCACTCAACAGCAGAACACAGGAAAAAACTATTTACTCCACCTCTTTCTCTGCTCCTTTCAGCCTCATATCTGAGCCATCACAAAATTTTCAGCAGCAAACTGTCCTCTTGAAAGACAGCAGGGAAGAGAGTAAGACTAGAGAGGGATGCTCCTACAGTGGCGCAGCAGTATGCTGCATCTTCAAAGCCTTTTGCAACAGAAGACTTGTAAAGACGAACACGAATTCAATCTTGTCAGCTTTACACTGCAGCAAAAATGTCTCCAATGCCTGGAAATGCAGTCACCAACATAGTTGAGATCAAATGTGTTTACTGTCGTGCTTGCCTATTCAATAAAGCATTTTAAAAATGCTGTATTTGTTGCCATTTTTAGGACTGGCTAGTTTAACGATGTAACTATTTAATTAAGGTAAAAAAACTAATTGGATACTAATACTGACATTCGTAACGAAGAGTAAAGCAAATAACAAATATTTTGCTCTTTTCTTTAGGATTAAATTGAAAGGATCCAATTCCTAAAAAAATTCAACAGAATACACTCCTTAGTTTGTACCAAAATAATTTAAAAAATAGCCTCAATTGTAAACACATTGCCTGGTATAAACAGTATTCTGAATGTAAGCTGGCGAAACAGAATTGTCATATATGTCAAAATAAGGAACTTTCTGATTTAGTGCTTATTTGCTAAGATTTGATACTATGTTCTCATTGACACAGTAATGGGATTTTTTTATATATATAGTTTTAAGTGCAAAATATTAATATATTTAAAAATGCATCAACTGTTGATAGATTTGGTTTATAAACATTAAAAAATTAAAAAAATCTATGTATAAAGTTAACTGTGCTTCTTTAGAAACTTTATGTGACCATTCACATACAGCTTTAAAATATTTTTAAAGTTTAGTAGCAATTTAAAATACACTGTCTCAGTGACTTGCAATCATATGACTGCTACAATGTGGCATGTTACCCATTATTTTTAATACTCTGGGCCAGATCTTGCAGTCAATAACATCCAGAGTAATTCCTTATATCACATTTATGCTGGTGGAAAGGATATGAAAACTTGGCTTCTACTGGGAGTTAAAAAGAAGTGCATCGTGCTTCAAAACTTGCAAGCAATCAAATCAAGGACCACATTCTCTTAACGGACTTGCTTTTGTCTAGTTGTTTCTTATCTGCACTGCTCGGTGTCAGACACTCATCTTCAATAAGCTTCTAGGAATAAATAAAAAATGGAGAAGAATACAACAGCTTCTTGACTGACGAAATAAGCTTCTTCCCCCCACCAATCAAATCAAATCAAATCAAAATCAGGGTGGGTTTTGTTCTCAGAAAGTCTGGATTATATTCAGATACTACTCTCAGCTGATAACAATTACTGATAGTTACTGAGCACCCAGTTGTATTTTATTTGTTTAGTTTCTTCTAAATATACACAATGGGCTTACAAGGGCCAAAGCAAAGTTTTTTCTTGTGGTGTAAAATTCCACAAGTGTTAGTTTATATATATGTATACAACATTCCTCATTAATGGTAAAACATATTTTTCAAGTATGAATTTCTGCATGTAATTCTCTTCTTCAATATGCAGATACTCTGACTTCTAGTGTGCATCATCACAAGTGATACAACATACAGCCATTTCCTCTTCTTTCTCTGCCACATTGTTCATGTTCATTGAAGAAAGTGATAAATATTCAACACTGCCGTCAAAAACTGTCAGTGCAGTTCCTCTATAAAGCAGAGCACTTGAAGGGGGAAATGATGTCCTCAACAGTGCATGCCATGATATGTGCCTTGGACTTTCTGGTCCTGTAGTTGAGATATTTTGACTGAGCAAAGAAAAGTTCTGAACTTGCCTCTTATTTTTCCATGGAAAGTAAATATCAAAACCCAAAGAACTATAAAGATTTTTCTCCCGTCCTCTTGCTAACCTTGACGGTGGTGGTTGATTGTCTGCAAAAGGAGAATGAAAAACCACAACCGAATGTCCCCAAAATAGGCCATTTTAGAGTTCTGCGTAAGATCCACACAGCTTTATGACTGAGCAGCAATATCCAAAGAGGAGGAAAATGCTTTGGTTGCCTCGAGCTAGCATGTTAAAAAGAAAGGTATGCTTTCCTTCCACACAGGTAAAAGTGCTTGTTAGCTGATGAAACAGGAACGACACTCAAATTACTGATGGAAAGAAGGCAGAAATGTGAAATGCCTCCTGTCATTTACAGCACACGTAATCAGAAGAATTTCAGTCTTTCTCCTTGTTGTGGTTTAAAGTTCTTCTCGGCACATAGGGAAGTTGACAAAGGTGAAGACATTAAACTCTATCAATATAGAGAAACACAGGAAAATAGCATAAAGAAACAACACGTAGATGCCTAATTTCCTGTCAAGTTTCCACTTATTTACATGGATTCCAAACACCTGCAAACAAACAAAGTGTTAGTTAATTAAGCCCCAAAGGAGACTTTTGGAAACAACCATTATAAGCTAAAAATGAGTCTTTTGAATTAGAGATCTTCAACAAAGATAAAAAATATATTCTCAGTATTTTATAGATCAAAAAGGCAACATATGTTTTTCTGATCAAGAAAAGGAATATAAAAGCCCAAACTAAGAATTCAAACTCTGACATGACTCTCAGTTGTCCTAAGATCCTTTTACAAAATATTAAATGAACCCACTTTAAGGCCCCTTGACAAGTTCTTTATGTAACTGAGAAACAGGTCCCTAGGTGCTCAGTTTCGGTCTGTGGTGCATTTTCAGTACATGGGGTGCGTTCTAGTCAGGCAGCACTCATTCATTGGTTCAGTATGAACTAAGGAATGCATTGAACTACGTGAACTCCTCTCCCTCTAGTGTTCCCCTACGGATCCACCATGTCCCAGGAGTACACCAGCACCTAATGTTCATTCTTTCAACAGCTTCAGAAGAGGTGCTTTCTTTGACGTTTTGCTCAGCTCCAGAACTAAGGGGAGTTACAAGTTACAGATAGCAAAGCAATTAAGTCCTCATGGAGGCAACTATTTTCAGTGGTGTTGAGCGCCCCTGAATTACTCTTTGTTTTGCTCAAAACTCTCCATTGAGTTTTTCTGGGAGGGTCTGTGCGAACCAGGGTATCCAGCACAACAAATGAAACAACAAAAAATGCTTCCAACTCAGGTGATATAGCTTCTGCTATGGAAAGACTCTTTTCAGAAAAGCATGAACAGCTAGCATGGTAACACATCTGCATAATCCTCCCATTTTTTCCAAAGTGATCACAAATATGCATGCAAATACATAGATACAAATGTCTACAGACTATCTTTGTTGTTCCATAAGCACTGTGCAAATGGCAGAACTAGGGATAAGAAAAGAATAGGTTCCCGCAGCTTATATAGCAGATGCATTAGCAAGTTAGTGGCACAGTGAACAGCCCTGGTCATTTTATCATTTGAGTCGTGCACAGGTGTTGTGGAGTTTTATAAGACCTAGTCATGCAACAGCGTGAAATCTCCAGTGATGATCCCCTCCTCTACAGAGCCTCTACAGAGCCTTCACAGGCAATCAGTGAAAGATGTTAGTATAAGTGGGTATTTTTATACCTTTGGGATTTGATTCTTCCTACAGAGGGTTTCCTGGGAGTCAGCAGGATCAGACCTTAAGTACCAGCAAAATTGACTTTTGAAACAGAATCATTTTTTCACCTTAACAAGTCATGTGCTACAAGGATACATGTCTTACACTGAGTGACATTTAGCATGCCTATTCAAAGTCCAGAGGTTCACAGTCCTCATAGACTAGCCATCATTAAGGGTTTTGGCTACAGCACTTGATTAGTCCAGGCTGGTTTTGGAAATCAGAGACAAGGGCAAAGAGCAATGAAGCATACCTGGGTCTTGTCCCAACATAAAGTAGAGACAGGCTTGGGGTATGCAGCTGGACACAGGAGCATGGAAGTATTATTGGATCCCACAATTTCAACACTGACACTGAAATCAATAGGACCTACACGTATCCAGCATCTCTTGCACCAAATGTCAGATTTCAGTCCTCACTAGGACAATGGTAGCTCTTCAACTCATGGTATTGCCAGAAGAATCGTACTTAACAAGAATCAACGCTTCAGGGAGAGTAAGTACTTCCATTTTATCCTTCTATAACATGTAAATACCTAATAAGTATTTCGCAACTGGCATACTTGGAGACATTCAGATACTTACAGTAAGTGCCACTGATCCTAGCAAAAGTGCAACAGAATAGACCAGTCCTTTGCTGTTTATCTTAACCTGGGGAAATTAGACAGAGAAGAGACCTTTAAAACACTCAGCATACAATAACTGTGCTTTGGCGATCAGAAATCAATTTACTGATTTATGGTCCACCTTCTGTTTTGCATAGTGACTGATGCATTTTAAACTATGCAAATCCATGACAGATTTACCATAATGAAGGGGAAGATTAAGGAATCAAAACAGATGTGTAAGCAATCCTACCTCCATTAAAAAATAAATCAGCATTTATAATGGATTTTATAAGATCCTCAGGAGGGAGAGATATGCTGCTATTCTCATTTTACAGACAAAAATACTATGGTACAGAGAGACAGACAGGTGTGCTTGAAGCTGTATAGTGAGAACATGACAGTCACAAACAGATATACATGGTGCTATTTTTCTGCTATACAGTATAATGTACTCCAGTTGACAAACTGGGAATTAATTGCAGCTTGTGCAAGGAGAACTGCCTCCTTAACTCCTGGTTCCTTGGGAATGAAATAACGCCTTGTTTAGTGACCAATAACATGCTCAGCAGGTTGGTTATTTTAAATTTTATTTATTTTATTTGCATGCTTTTTATACTTTTTTTTTCAAGTAGACAAAAAGAACAAATTAAAGATTTGCCAAGTATACATACAGTTGATCCACAATCAATCGCCATGGTCTGCAAACCCCACGGAACGCCAAGGCCCACCAGAATGTCAAAGACATTGCTCCCTATTGTGTTGGACACTGCCATGTCACCAAGGCCTGTAGAGACAAAAACCCCAACTCTTGGGTAAAAACAAAGCACAGGACCATTACTCTGTGTACTAGAGGAAACTAAACGGGAATGATCTGCATTGATCCAAGCACCCTTGGACTGGACAGAGTATCTGAGGCAGGGAGTTAACTTCCATAATCTTTGCATAACTTCTGAAAAAGTGTGCAAAAATTGTTCACTCCAACTACATCTTCCTTGTGTCTTGGAGAGCCTTTACTGGGTGCATGGTATCCATTCAGCATCTGAGTTCAATGCCAATTAAAAAAATCAAGTCTTGTTCTAGGTAGTCCGCAGCCACAGGGAACCTGGAGATTATGTACTGGCTTTAGTATGCAGACACGTGGCCTTTATCTCATGTGAATGATGAAAAGTGATCTTGAAACGAGCCCAACCAGATGGTAGTCAAACATACTAAGCACGTCTGTGAGGCTTAATCAGCAATGATTTCACTTCAGGAACAATAAAATGCTACAGGAAAGTAAAAAAGGAGTGAACGGTGGTTAAGTCCCTAGGCATTACACAAAATCCACTCCTAATGCTCATCACTGGCTGGCATCTCATTCTGCCAGTGTCTGACCAGTGTCAATGGATGCTAATTTCCCCTAGGCACTGGCCTAACTATTAAATCACTTTCACAAAGTGAATACTGGAAAGGAAGAGGAACTCTGACATAAATGGGACATGTCCCACAAATACTTTGAGAGTGCACAGAGTGAAGACAGACACTACCACACCATACCTACAGTATCTTCTTGCAGGAAGCTGCTGAGAGAAAGGTTATGCTTTGGATCTGTATTATGGTAGCATCTGTCTCTACTTTTTAGATATTTGTCTGCAATCTGTCAGTAAACATCTCCCTTGAATCCAAGTAGTGCAAAGTCCCTGTATTGTCTTCGAGAGGGCTGCTTTTTGCCAAACTAGCATTTACCTTCACTTTCAGAGGAAACAATCCTTACAGTAGTTTTGCCTAATACTGAAGAAGAATGTTTAAAAATTTACGTTTTCCTTCTGTTCTTGCAAAGATCTGTTCACTTTAGTACTACATATGGAAAACTAATTTAGTAGGAAGGTGGCTCCATAAGAATCCTGAACACTTTTTGTACAGCTGAGAGATTCTCCTGCACTCAACAAATAATACATCCTGGAAAATTAAATATTTTAAATATTTTCAATCATGCAACATTTAACAGCACTACTCCTATCTCAAACTACAAAGGTGGGGCTTTTGAGTACTTAATTACTTCAGAATCTTTGTTGTTTGCCCAATGATGTGTGCTGGAGATCTCATTATCTGAAAAAAAGAGAAGACTACAGGAATTGGAATAGTGGAAAAGAATACAATTAGGACCTTTTCTTATTCTACTGCAGTACAGGAGACCACATTGTTAGGTTTAATGTTTTCAACAACAGGAAGGGATGTGGCTACAGATATTTCTCCAGTAATAAAGGAAATGTAAAGAAACTTAATCAAAACTTAAAGATACATAAGAAAGCCTTTGACAATTTCAGTTGGAAAGCTGATGAGGACATACCTGACATTCATCTAAAACCTTTCCCAGTGCAGCTCTTCATATGTCCCAATGGAAAAGAGGTCTGCATTTGGATGAAAAGTATGCCTGAAGCAACATCACTTCTGTCAGATTATCTTAAACCACTTTACTTCCCTGGGTTTGAGTGGTCTTCTAGAAATCAGTACAAGTTTTACATGGACAAGTGCTGGTCAGTATATATTCTTTGATGAAGTTTTTAACAGCTAATATTCCAGTCTTGTCTACTACTTTTATCTTTTTTACCCTGACTGATACATACCATGCATGGGATATCTGAGTGTTGAATGACCTTCTAGAATGCTAGGGTGTGCCCAGTCCCAATAAGCAAAAGATAATAGAACAGGGATTATTTTTTGGGTTCACAATAATTAGCGAAGCGTTTGGCTTTTAACGAGGCCCTGAAACAGTAAAAATAAAAGAAAACAAGAATAAAACTGCACTGAGAATTTGCATGTGTGGAGGAAGCAAATCACAGAACATGTATGTTAAGATTGCAGTTATACTTCAGCAGACACAGTACCTTGTCTCGCTACTATTAAGCTGGCCATGCAGTCTGGGACGCTTGTTCCTGCAGCTAGGAAAGTAATGCCCATGATCACATCTGGTATCCCAAGGGTGTATCCAATCACAGTCACCTGAACAGTGAGGAAAACAGATTAACCTATAGTATTTGGAAAGTCTCCTCATTCCAGTAGAGTTGTGGCGTACTCTTAACTTTGATTTCTGATGTGGACCCTAACAGGATTTGACTCAGGATACTTATCCATTTCTGCAAATTAAATAATTGTGGAATAAGCAGTCTAAAACCAGCCCTGTGAAAAGGAAAAGCACTTTAGGTCATATTATTCAACATTTTATGAGCAAACAAAAAGCTCAATTTTCTGTACGTCTAACAGGACATACTGATCTTTCAAAAGGAGCACAGACATAATCCAACCGGTTAGATTTTTTTCCTGTTCCCAAGAATGGCAAGATTCTCACCGGTTCTATTCTCAAAAGGACTGCAACCAATTTATATTGTGATACAGGGGCAGACATATAAAGAACTTATTTTATCCTAAGACATGAAGATGGAACCAGTTTCTTGCATGACTCCTGATACAATCCCAATGTAAGCAAGTCTGGTTATATTGTCCAGATGCAGATTTAAAAGAGCTTAGGGAATGGCTGAAGCTTGTAGCAGAACTCTTGGAAAGGACAGGGAACTGTATTCAGCTGGAACATCCAAAGAAGACTGAAAAAGCATCAAGAAAAAAGGCTGAACAGGCAGCTGAAAAAGAATTAGCCTTATGAAAGTGAGAAGAATGAATCAGGGACAGGCAGCTGCTTCCCTGCTGAGACTGCTAAGGGTTGAATTCTTTAAGGCTCTGTGTTGTTTTCTTGAAATAGTTTGCCAGTCTACATGAGGAGAACTGGACCCTTCACCAAAGAGAAGGTCTATTTTAGGAACCTGCTCACAAACCTTATTCTCAGGAGCAAGCTGTGACTCAGAAATAGGAGTGGGCATGATTCTCCTGCTTCAGTTGGTAACGGGCTATTAAGTTCTGTCTGCCTCTTAAAATAATCTGTGTTGCAGCCTTCGTGAGCACATCTCTTGTTTGTGAAGGGCACATCTACAAATGGAACCAAGGGACAGCGTGTGGTCTTGCAAAGGATATATGGTATGAAATGAATGTGTCACTTTGGCACCATTATGGCAGGCAGAATGAGTGGCTGGCATATGATTTTTTCCAACACAGTCTCGGTTAAGAAAGAAGAGGATTACTTTACAATGCAAAACTTCTATAGGAAGTTGCAAAAAGTATACAGAAAACACAATCTTCCATGAGAGGAAACATAATTATAAAGCAGTATGCAAATATCTGAAACATTTGAGGAAGCAGAGATGTTCTCCACTCAGAAAAGGTTTTGCAGGTAAGAAGCTGATGAAGAAAAATTATTTCATATGCATGACTAGAGGAGTGTATATATATGACTATGAGGGTATATATGTGAGACTATATATACTCCAGTGTGAAAACAGCTGAAGGTTTCTTCACTATACTTTCCTTTAAAAGGAAAAATGGGCACATAAATTCTTCAGCAATCTTCCAGTTATAGGTATGTACAACTTTTTGGTTTTGTATCTTTTAGTGCAGGAAAAGGTAACTTTCTATACTTCAAAAGTATGGCTCATTTTTCCATCACAGAAACTAATTTGATGAGATTTTGTATTCAATGCCTCTTCTCTGACTGAAAATGTAAACTTCAGAACCTGAAAGAGCGTAAGAAAGAAAAAAATAGGAACTTGTTCATATCTTTAAGTAAGCATGCTCCTGAACTGACAACAATTTACAGACCTACATCCAATACACTGTTTCTCACTGATCTAGGACAAATGGAAACATATCAGCAATCATAATACTCTTCACCAAGAAGGATTTTCTTGCATTATTCCAGTCTACTCAAGGTGTTTTACACCACTTCTGAGTCTTAAATTTTGCTATCCATCTGCCTTTTATACATGTTTCAGCATCAGACCCTGTAGCCAAATTTCTAGAAGTGTCTCAGCTGCTGAGAGTTAAATGTTTTCATTTAAACTCCCTTTTACTAGTAGGATGTGGATGTCCACATACTTTTGAAAGTCAAGCTGGTACCTTCCTGTACTGTATTGGGCCCTACACAGTAAAGGCACAGTTATTTGTGCAGAAAAGAGCAACAAAAAACTAGAATGATAATAATCACAGTATAAGCTGAAGAGACTGCGCTACAACTACATGCCTTTTTTAAACAAATTCTCAACAGATCTGTTCTCTGTTCTGAGATGCACATTTCACTCAGTATGAGAAGTCCTGCTACATGCGCTTACCATCCACACCATGAAGTAAGAGAACAAGGCAATCCAGAGAGTGGATAAGACAAACGTCAACATAAAACACCTCTCCCAGCGTGGTTTGCTGCAGTTTGGAATGGTGCAAAAGAGCACGAATATCAACGGCCACGTCAAAATCCATTTAATTTTGTTCATTTTTCCATCTGCAGGACAAAGAAAGGAAAGAACCAGTTTAGCTTTCCCATCGCTACCCCAGGCTCAGTTACACCTCTTTGAACACAGCAGATGATCCCAGAAGTGTGTTTACAACTGTGCAGGTCAGCTCATTTTCTAGTTTACCTTTCATCTATACTTGGTCTCGTCACTCTCAGGCAAATTCTGCATGCACGTCCAGAATCTTATAGTTAAGCCTACCAAGGTCTATGTAAATCCATAAAAGAATTACAACTATATCTAAGCATGGCTGATTTTAAAACCAAAATTAACAGTCAGGTTTGTCACTCTTTCAAATACCTGTATTACTATTAATCCAAAATTTAAAAAAAAAAAACAAACCCACAAAACCAAACAATCAAAAAACCTGACCCCTCTCAGGATCTAAAAAGGAAGATGGAAATCCTTGTAGTGCAAACAACCTGTACCTTCTGTGCAGCAACAGAAAATACTTTCATAGAGAACAGAAGCACAGACTCAACCTATGAACATAACAAACTCATTTCACATGTCTCACTGTGGTCACTTGGGCAGAACTTTAAACTGGTACTTAGGAGATCTAGATGTGTTAACTCTCTCCAACTCCATTTAGCACCACCTTGAGATGGTCTCTTATCCTCTATAAAAGGAAACTGAAGATATTGACTTCCCTTGTACAGCTCTCCAAAATCAACTGCTGAGAAATACTAGAGAACTGTCATGACTGAAGACAAATACACACCTTCTCATTTTTAAAAAAATTAAAGTATTGTAAATGTGCACATAAATCTCCACACATTAAAGAGAACTATTTTATAATTGGGACATAAATAAATGAGGCACTTATATTTATGTGTTTCATGAGGTATCCTGCAAGTAGGATAACAAAGTTGCTTATCAGGCTAAACCAGAGTATCACAACCAACAGTATGGTGAGTTTTGTTTGGGTTTTATTTACATAATTTTAGAATTATGCTAGTAAGGGTTTACATCATTAACTGATAAAGATATGCATGAGATCTAATAAAATATGCTATTTTGAATAAAATTAAAATTATCAGATACACCTTCCAGTGAAGTCATTTAGCAAAATTATAAAGGGTAGGTAATAGTCAGTGAAAACTCCTATCAATTTCACCAGGAATTTTCTTTCAGCAAAAATATTGGGATTTAGAATTTGCTTAATGAGAGGTTTTGTCAGCGAATTTAATAAGATTGAAATCTGTCCTCCAAACCAATGTGCACCAGATGCAATGAAATTAAATATTAAACATTTAAAAATTAATAATACTTTTGTAATTTACAAAGCTACTTACTGGTCTAATTTAATTTGGTTTGTCCAAATGCAAGTCTTTATTAATTTACTTCAGTATATATTCTATCACGAAATTGGCTTGCTTAAGTTATGAATCAGCTCCTTAACTTGAGATTTTCTTGTGAATTCTGAGATGCCATCAAACCACTAGGAAATCTTAGACTAAGCTTGTCTCTTTATTCCCATTTAGCTTGTGCCTGTGGAACTTCTAACACATAAAACTACGGAAGTCTCCTAGGGTCAGTTCTAATTCTAGAATTTTGCACGTCACTGGAGATCTATTACAGATTTTACAGGAAAGTCCTTTTCCCCTCTGTTTACATATACTGCCATACAGATTTTTAAAAGTTATCTTTTATCTCTTCTGTCCAGAAAATGACACTGTGTAGCTCACATCTCACTTTAATTCTGTAACAAGGCTGTAAATATCCTATGGTAATTTATACTTCCTCTTGTTTAATTTGTTCCAGTTTGGATCATTAAAAGACCCCTGCTAGTTGATTTACACTCTTTGTCTACCCTAGTTGCTAAGCTTAGTTCACAGTCCAACAAGTCAGCATGGCCCAGGCCAGTAATTTCTTCAGTGAGTAATTCCAAACGCAGGGTGAGTAGGTGACTGTTTGACAGGAAAAAATTATGGATCCGATTCTGATCGGATGTGGGTGTAATCTGGCTGACTTCAGTGCTGCTGCACACAGGAGATTCATTCCCTGCATATATATTTCAATAGCATGAATAAAAGAAACAAAAATTGCCTAGAGAACAAGTAGAGAAGAAATAGATGCACTCACCCTCCGCTGGGGAGTATGTATCTTGTCAGGCATCCTGTCTAGTGCCCTGAATTACTTACTTAAACAAATGCTTAACTGTGAAAATTCACAGTGCCTCACCACCGGCATTGCCATGCTTGCTCGGTTCCAGGACAACTGAACTGGAGGACTTGTCTTTCCCTTATCTCTGCTCAGTCTGAATGGATGTGTGTCAGATTAAAATTCCTGGCTCTATGAGTGGTGATGCTTTACCCACACAATGTCATGAGTCAGAACTGTTTTTTACAGATAGATGGTTTGTGGAAGTGACATTCGCATTCACTACATGGCAACCGGCCTTGAGACTTGCGGGAATAACAACTGCACGTAACTCTGGGTTTTGCTGGGTTAACAGAGAAACCGTCCATTTGCAGTTAGCCTGGAATAGTTCTGAACCACCATGGCCAAAGCAGCCTACTTGACACACTTTACATTGGCTTCTCTTTTCTGTCAGGGTTTGACAGCTTTTATAAACTTTTATATAAAGCCTTGAGCGTATCTGGCCTCGGTTCTGCCTCAGGCCATTTTCTTCAGCTCCTGCTGTGCTTGGTCATGGAACTTGTGTGGCACCCAGTGCTAAAGAAGTCTACTCTTATGCTGTAACTTGGTAGTTTTGTAAGAATTTAGTAAGTTTAGCAGCAACCTCAATAAAGTGAGACTTTATTTCCTAAGGAAACAGATTACTTTATTCATTTCACATGGCACAAACAATATACAGCTTGAAAATTTAACTTTTTTTTAATCTCTTTTGAAATTACTTCTTGTGCTGCTCTGTTGTTTTGTTCTTGACCACCCACTCTAAAATAATCATTAAAATGATTTAGTGATAAATTTGTTAAATTGTGGTATGCTGTTAGTTCATGACAAATTGTTTTATGATTGTTGCTTAGCTCCCTAGTACATCTGCAAGAAAGAAAATTAGCATCCTCATTAAGGCTATTATTCAATATGTAGCTGTGCTGCAAAACCAGACAAACAGTCCCATTACATGACCTTATCTCACTTGTTTTAATAGCAGTACCGACCACTCCTGTGAGCTGTGGGTCTGAAGGCTCCTACGACAACCCACACAGGTCAGTAAAGGTGTATTTTGTTTGTTGCGCCCCTCACAACAATAATTAAAGAATATCATTTTATTACAGAAAGGAACACTGGTCTATATTCTGTTCACTTCACCCTGCTGTAAAACAGAAAGATGAGGGTTTTTGCATGAAGTTGTTTTTCCGATCTTAATACATCCATTTTTCTATTTCTCCAAGCATGCCAAGTAGTTCAGAGAGGTATCATTACAGAAGATCCTGATTACAATGTTTCTGAAAATGAAGTCACAGCCCTACAACAAAGAGCCCTTTGCTAATTTTCAATACATTTCTGGGCTTGTCATCTTTCCAGGTTTTATGCTCACAATAATTACTTTCACATACAGACAGTGT
>NW_010122981.1:78686-88430 GCF_000699245.1 Pterocles gutturalis
TTAAGTCAACAACACACATCACAACACTGAGAGGAAATGAATATTTCCTCAAGGCACTAAAGAAAGTACCTTTTACAGGAAAAATACTGTCCTGTTTGCAACATTCAGACAGAGTTGAGAGGAGCCCAGTATGAAAATGTGAAATTACATTTGTGTTTTCATTCAGTCCAGGGGTGTATCCTTGAAGTAAATCTCCTGATTATTCCCATTTACTGTATTTTGGTTTGCAATTCACTGTATTTTAGTTCGCGACACGGAGCAGCCTTGTATCACACCAATGAGATTCCCCTGGTATAAAGCTGAACCAGAGGCACAAACTTCAAAGTGCTCCAAATAATAATGGGCATTTCATCCATGGGACCAAGCTACAGCTAGTCTGAAACAGAACTTCAAAGCGCATATAGTGCAGACAGCCTGCATGTCCTAGTCAATAAGCTGCATAGAAAACATTTTTTTTTTTTTTTCAGTTTAGACAGACTGGAGTCTGCAACTACGGCGTCAGGAGTCAGATCTAAGTTACTGTAGTTAGTTACATTTGATAGGTTTTCCACTTAGTCTTCCCTTTAAAAGTGTGGCAGTCAAGCATAGACCGCTGCTCCACACATTAGCTACTTCAGGACATGCCTAAACCTGCACATATGAAAAAAGTACCTCCTTACACAAAGCAATTAGTAGCTGACTGATCTAAAAAAAACCCATAACATCCCTGAAAAGCATGAATCGAATTGTCACACAGGATTTTCATAACTGTTTTGTTGCAAATTCATATAAATCTCTAATTTAAGGTAATTTGAAAAACGGGAAAGGTTTTCCCTAACTTAAGTCTACCTGCAAAATGACAAAGGCTTCCTGGAGTTTACTGCTGATTTTTATTTTTCTGAGTTTTTTTGCTTTTGACAATGGTAAACTTAGAAGAAAAATAAGGCATGTCCAGGCTGGCCTAGGAAGATTTTTTTTTTTTTTAATTGCTGCAGATTTTTAAATTCCTCTTTTATCTTTTTATATATCTCTACCAATTTTAATTAAAAAAAATCAAACCAACCAATTTTCCCCCCAATCAAAAGTGATTTTAAAATCACCTGTCCCCTTGGTTCTAATTAGCTTTTATATTTGCAAAGATATATTTACACCCACATATCATTACTATTAATTCAAATCTCAATCTGAAAATGTGTGACAGTGACATATGCACCTCCACACTGGGAGCTTTGTAATAACCCAGGAAAGGAAATTTCTGCTAGAAAGTGCTGTTATTCATTGGAGTTGAGACTGACTGGAAAACTTTAACATAGGTAAATTAGCCAATCTGAAAGCCTAATTAATTTCTGAGCATGCGCAGTATCCAAAACACAACAGATGAATATAAATTTTTGTCCCAAGTATGGGATTCAACATAGAAACAACTGAAACAGATACAACAAACTAGACTCATTGTGAATTTTCCATCAGAATTATTTTCCACAGAAAAATGCCTTTGTTGCAAAATAAAAAATTTTCTGAGTAAATGGTTCTCAATTTGCTGTTAGGAAAACTAACAAAGCAGCTGCCTCTCCATCACATTGGAAAATCCTCATTGATTTCAGCTCTGCATCTTTCCCCAGGAATTGTGGAAGCAAGAGACTCTTGGTTACGTAGTGTGTAAACGGATATCCAAGAAGGCCCAACCTTTGTCAGCCCTCCAAGTGGGCTGACATATTAAAACATTTTTATTGCAATTTTCCTGCAACACAGCTTTGGAAACAATTCTTTTTTTTAGTGGAAAATACCAAAGTTTTACTTCTCATCCTCATCCAAAACAGACTATTTTCCAAACTAGTGACACTTTTCTCAGAAGTTCCATTTTCCAGAATACAAGTTCCACATTCCAGACCGTGAGATCTGTCCAAAACAACTCAGATTCCAATTTTCAGCCTGTGCCTTTACCACACTTCACATATTTGGATTTCTGCCAATAATTTTCTTTTACAGACACAGCTTTGGTACAGTGGGAACTGGTCCAGAAAAAAAGAATTTGCTCCAGTATGTAGAAACAAACTTTACTCTGAGTTAGTATAGGTTTACACAGGCCATATTCAACAAAAATCAAATGTAAAAGAACAGAGGTACTCCCCATATCTTATTTGACTCAGTTGGATTTTGGCATGGTTTATTTTGTATGTTTTAACTGTCTACTTTATAAATGTTTTTTAAGGGAGAACTGGGATTTACAGACTTCCTCAAGTCCCTCTTTGCCCTTTCAGAATGAAGTGATTAGTTACTAAATCAAATACTTGCCCGCTTCTCTTCCAATTTATCCTGTGTATCCTCCTCCAAGGCACAGCACACTCATTGCTCTTCTGGAACACATTTTACAGTTTAGTTTTCTACAAAACGAGTCTGGCTCATGAGCTTCAAGCACATTATGCAAATCAAAGTGCAGTGCATGAGGACAACACTGAGATGTGCCTCAGAAGCCCACTCTTGTTCTGAAATAAAATTCTGAAGTAGATGTGTCATTACATAGGCAGTGGCAAGAAGCAGCTCTTCCCAAAAAAAAGCATTTCAGAACAGTTAGGTCCTGCTCTGAACTACCTTCTTGGAAGAACTTCTCTCTTGTAACATCAAAGCATCTACAGAAACTAGCTCTCTTCATAACTCAGCCATCTAAGTCACGTTTCCAAACTCTGGAAAAAGCACCAGAAGGCAGGCCAAAAAGACAGTCTAAGGAACAACTACAAAGACGAATCAAAATTCACAATAAATGTTACTTCAGATACATTAGGAGCAGGAAGTCTGCTGGGTCCATTAGTGATCAAAGTATAGAGGAGCACTGAGAGAAGATAGGGACACTGCAGAAAAGCTAAAAGAACTCTCTTCATCAGTGTTTGCAGACACAGAAACTACAGAGGTTTCTACATGGAACTCTCTTCTGTCTCTAGTTCAACCTTGAGGACATACAACTCCATAGAGGACATTAACAAAGAGCTACACCATCCTGACTGTTCAAGTGAGGTACATGGAGTTTGCTTTGTTCACTGTGTTTTCCAATAAAAGATGACATCTTCACACAACCACAAAACTCCTTCTCAAAGGATGCTGTGGGTATTTAATGTTTGCAAAGATTCAATGAGAATTAGACAGGTTAGTGAAGAAGAAATTCATTAAGGATTTTTAAATACTCAGACATTACACCCAGTCCACAAAGTTCCTTGAGCTGAAAATAGCTGAAGGCCAACTTGTCCTGTCTCATTCTTCCCCAGGCTTCTTCATGAAGTCATGGCTGGAGTCAGGATATTGGGCGAGACAAACATCTGGTTTGACCAAGCACGAACATTTTTTACGTTTTTAGTAGATACTGTTAATTCCTTTTTGCTTCTATCCCACATGTTGTCTCTGTATTTTGGATTCATACAAAAATGGGCAGTATTGCTAATCTCCTTTATTACCATCTCATTTTAGCTCTGGGAATCATTATTCCTATTTTAGCTAACACCATCACGACTTATATAAAGCATCCATGGTCCAATCCTGTAAAAGGAGGAGTTCTTCATTTCTGTGAAACCAGCAGGAGCTGAGAACACTGAGTATTTTAAAGGATCCTGAACATGTGACAGTGAATGGGATTTAAGCATGCATTAAGAGCTGCACAGAAGTGCTTTTCTGAGTCTGGGCTCTAAAAGACTACTGAGCTATGCAGGGGCTTTTACACATCATTTTGTTGTCAACATATGCCTGCTCAGTTTCATCCTGCTTTATTCTGATCTGTGGGGTTTTTTTTAAAGTCTAAGACCTGTTTCCAAACAACTGTAGAGTAACCAAATTGTAAAGCATCAAATGAGCCCTTCTCTTGGAAGACAATCGTCATGGCCTGAAGGTTAGGTCAAGTAAGAAATTCCCTGTTTAAAGAGTATGTTTCTTCCTGCACAGAAAGCAAAGGCAAAGGCTAGTTTGTATGATACAATATGTAGCTTCCATAAAAACTATGTGTTGTCTCCTGTTTAAGATGGGCCTGAACCACACCCTGGGGGTGAATCACTCGGGATGTTTGACATATGGGATCTAGGCTGGATGCTGTGCTTTGAGACTGGTTTCATGTAACAATTTTATTCTCTATTTCTGTGTTCTAAAGCCCTACATTTATTGCTGAGCACTCCATTGATAGAGGATAAAAGAGAACAATAAGCAAAACTTACAGATGGCAAATGATTACTGGGATTCACTCAGCGATGATGTAGTGCTTTAAACTTCACTTACATTTATTTCTGTTTCAGAAAAAAAACTTGTTCTTTCATAAGGATCTAGAATATCCAAATCGAAGGAGGAAAGTCAAACCCCAAACTAGGCTAAAAAAAGGTGACTACATAACAGCAGAAAAAAGGGTTTGCACCAATTCATAGCCATTTCTATTGCAGCTCTTAAAATAACGGAGTGAATTTTCTACTTAGCACACTGCAAGCAGTTGACTTGGAAAGTCCTACTGGAAAGTGAAAGCCTGTTCTTCATAGAACTCTTTATAGTACTGAAAGAATACATGAACTTCTGATCTTTAGAAAATGTATGTGTATTCCTGGCCTGAAAATATATCAAAAGAAAAACAGAGGGAATTCTGGGAAACTGTCTGCAAACTACCTTTTCCCTAAAGCCAGTTTTAAATGTCAGGATTTTTTTTAAGTTACTGATTGTGCCACAGTACTGAAACAACAACAAAGAATGATGCTGGTTCTTTACATTTTCTGAAAAGTTATTCAAGTGGTATTTCTGAAAGCAAAAATAAAAGAATTCTCCCTCAGAACATATGAGTTGACCAATGAGAATCCAACCGATAGATAATCATCTCCACCAACAAAACCTGAAGATAACAATGAGGATTTTAAACAGTCACTTTGCCATTTTATGCAACTCTCTGAGTAAATCTTGAACTTTTGCTTCATTCCAGTATGAACTGTATCATCAGTGATTCTACTTTGGCCTGTTACACCTCAATTATCTTTGAAGACTTTCTCAAAAATGCAGAAAAACTGCATTAAAAAGGCCAATGGCAATAACTAATAACTCCCTCCTTAGTTCAAAGCATTTTATCTATTGTGAAGGTCACACACTTAGGAAGCTCTACTCTGAAATCCATTTTTTACTCATAAAGATGTTGTCTGAGTCTTGAACAAATCCAAATATGGTCTCCAGGTAATGTTTGCCACATGTTAGGTTTTCTGCATCATCCTGGAATGTATGAAGAAATGCATGATTGCACTGCCATAATTAAAACTTGAATCCAAAAACTTTTTAAAACCTCATTAAAAAAATCTTATTTGTGAACACATCCATTGAATCTTGCATTTTTAAGATGGTTGGGGGAGACATTTTTGTTCTTTAGAAGTTGTTTATTACTGTTACTGTTATTATTGTTGTTATTACTAACAACACGTTCATGTGCACAAGCATATTACTGCCTTGGATCTACTTATTTCACCATACAATAAAAACAGTTTTTTCGTTATCTCATTGAGGGTGACAGAGCACTGGAACAGGCTGCCCAGAGAGGTTGTGGAGTCTCCTTCTCTGGAGACATTCAAAGCCCGCCTGGATGCGTTCCTGTGTGATCTGATCTAGGTGTTCCTGCTCCGGCAGGGGGATTGGACTAGATGATCTTTTGAGGTCCCTTCCAATATCTAACATTCTGTGATTCTGTGACTATCAGGAGCCCACCTAATGGGCCTATCTTCAGTGAATTCAGTTTGTTTCCATTCTTTACCCCTGATGAAAGTCTGTAACTGCTGACTGCAAGAAGCTCCTGTAAGAGCACACAATACAATAACACATGAAAACGTACAGTTTTATCCAGTCTTCACACAGTATGCTTCAATTTTTGTTCAGTCACAAACATCCCTTCTATAAATGATAGCAACGAGATCTCTAAGAAATTAGAACCATATACAACATGGAAAATTTCTTCTTTTTTACTGCATGTGATATTCATTTATGTCAAGTAATATCTGTGTTAAACGGTAACTGTGTGACAGACGACTACTGACTACGTTTGTGAGGGGTGATCTAATCTCTGCTGTCTCACCTCCAAAGCATTTGGGAGAGAGTCAACCTCCCGTGTGCTAAGCGCACCAACATAGCAAGGTTGGTTATGTATATATACCTTCACACCAAAGAATTTAAAAAAAATTTCAAAAGGTGAATATTATTACATACTGGTATTCTAAGAATTTTAAACACTTTCAAAAGACACTAAACACACTTTCTCCCCCTAAATCTTTCTTTCTCTTCATCCAAGAAGTCTCTCCTATAGTCACTAAATCAAGTTATTATATATTTATACACGTAGCTGCCTCTGGCCTAGCAATCTCCTGCAGGCCATTATTAACTGTTGACTTCAAAATCACTAGCAGTGCAGTGCTCATCAAGTTGGTCTGACGTGTTTTAATATAATCTTGCCTTACGTACTTTCCTTTCACCTCTTGCAAACCAGCACTTCTACCATTATCATGCCTGATGGCTAGAAAACACTTTCCTAAGATCTGCTTTTAGCCATGTAGCCTCCAGCCCAGTTTTAGTGTCATCAAATCCAGCCTTCAGACAGCCAAATCAATTCCCTTCCTCCTCTCTACCCACATGTCTTTTCTAACAAACCACTGTCTGGGATCTTAATTATCTTCTGTTTCCTTACTATAAATACTTGGAAAGCAAGACTTACCTGGCAATGAAAAGGGAGATAGATTGTCCTGTTCATTTTCCTCCTCTTGGTTCACCACAGGGATGTTCCCGTTTTCAATATTCTCATGTCTCCCATTCTGAAGTGGTTTGCTTGAGCCATTGGCAGATTGGATTAGCCGTTGACGCTGCAGTGTCAAAGACATAGTTTGGAAAATACTGACTTTTGTTAAATACAGGTTTTGCTATCTGTCCAGCCCCAGTCACGTGCCCCATGATGTTTCTCCACAAAGCCTTCCTTCCAGTCAGCAACAAACAAATCTGTGGCCTACCTGTCCTCATCAAGCCAGTGTTCACCATCCACCTCAGAATTACTGGCAGAGGTCTTTCAAGCCATGATGGAGAAAGTTGTCATATCTGCTCTTCCGCACCATGTTTTAATAAGCATGTTTATTCTGAACCACCTCTCACTCAAGAGTTCCCACTCAAAACAGCAATAGCACCATCATCTAGTGGTAACACTCAGGACATTTCTGCACTATTAGAGTTGGCATATGAATGACTCATTACCCAGGATCTCACCGACTCAGGTCCAACTCTTCTACCTCCTTCTTGTCCCTATTCCTTGAGGTAAATGTAAAGGTCTTACTTATAATTTCAAAAGTATGATTAACCCCTGTTGCCCTTGTCCGAGTATATACTTTCATTAAGCCCATAATTGCTCCTGCTACAGACTGCTACAGTTCCAATACATAGTAAAACAATTACAGGGATAGGTTTTAAACATCAGTATATATACTCATTAATACACTGGAGAATGTGAGATGTAACAGTAATTTCCTACTTTTACAAAAAAATAAACATTTTTCTTTTGTTAGATGAGATAATGCAGGCTAGGCACGTGTTCTCTTTTTCAAGACAAATTGTTCCAACTTCCTAAAAAGTGCTCTGAAATGCCTTGAAAACTAAAGTAACTGCACGCAAAAAAATTTCTGAAACTAGTATTAACGCACTGAAATTGAAAGTAAAGAAAACTCATATCTGAATATTTTGCAAAACTTTGGCAGTGAGAATACATAAGAACATAGATCCAAAATGCTCTGGTTTAGAAAATGTCTTTTGCAGATGTTGAACTAGCAAGTATCAGCTCTCTGTGCACATATTGACTAAGAAAAAATTTTTCTGATCAATGAATTGCCTTCAAAGCAGAACTTTTACAGAGTTAACTGTGTGCCCTATCTGATCTTCTGCTCTTGATTGTACACCACCAAACTGACTTCCCAATAAATACTTCACTCTTAAATTGGACTTTTGTTACAAATATATTAGTGCTCCTTTCTTTCACTGGGGTATTCACAATGCTGGGTAGACACATGAACTGTGTTATGAAGTTCAAATTCTAGCAACTTGCTAACACTTGTATTTCCTAAACTACTGAAATGAATTTATTTGCCAGAGTAAAAACCTCTTTTTTTAGCAAATGATAAAATCCTGCCTTCATAGAAGCCAAGGCTGTCAGGCCAAAGATTTCACCACAAGTAGTTCATACAAGCTCGGAACAGCATCACTTGGACAGTCCTGTCACTTCAGCTGCAGGATATGAAACAAGCTATCTATGGTGGTGACAACACATTGTCCAGGGCAAATTCCCCTCATGCAAATATTTTTGGTCCATTTTCATTTTGAGCTGAAGACTACACTGAAGACTAAAGAGGTAGGCAAATACCTCATATGATCCTGATGTGCTGCTAATGTAAGAGCAGTTCTTACAGATTTTTGGTTGCCCTGTCCATTATCCTTTTTTTAGCCTGATCACTTTTGTAATGATCAAAACCAATTCTTCTGCTGCAGATAAAATCCAAATGTGAACATATACACATGCACACTGAAACGAACACCTTTGGGCACCCTCCTTGGTGACTGCCCTCCCATTAATATAGGCAGCATCACCAATTGGGAATCCATCTTCAAATCTGCTGTGATATAGCTGCTAGAGAAAGACATTGCTCTAGTCCATCCCTAGGAACATGGGACAATCTGAATTCCAGAATCACTATGAGCACGGCAATCCCTCTGCCTCACAGTTGTTTATTGTTTCCTTAATGAACCTACCTCATTAATGATGAGTCGGCTTGCCATCCGCATTCTGGTGCGTGGTCCAAATTTATTAGTAATCATAATCCGTAATCCAGCTTCAGGGAACCGGTATTTGGGAGGACTGGAGCAGATGATTTCATCCACCATCACAACACTGTTTTTTCCGTACTGCTGCATCCCCTTCACTAATGATCACAATGAACAGAGTTAGTTGTGAAATTTATTTCACCATGCTTCCCATGACCCAGCGTTATTATTTTCAGGCTCAGGTGGGGGTAATATTCATCTGAACGATTGAATTTATGAGTAACTTTCCTGTAATATTTCTGCAGCCTGGTGAATCTGCTCATCAGTTGTGCACTTCATTGACATCACATGCTGAAAATGGATTTCACTCTGCTAAGGTAGCCACCAACCCACTCTCAGATGAGTGGGAGCAGTTTGTATCCAGCCATTCTTGGTGTAGTACCAGTTTGCTTATGTCCTGCTATGGTTTTGTAAGCCTTCCCTAAAAGCACTTGCACTGTGCCAGTGTAGACAGCACTCCTGAAACCGCTAAAGCTCTCCCATTGGATCAAGGTGCTGCACATCCAGAAGTCCCTAATACTGTGCTCACTCCTTTTGGAAATCTTCACTTCACAGAATATTATCAATATCTCTAACATGACAAGATTTGAAATGATGAAAACCAACAATTGTCACAAAAAAATGTATGTTGTAAGTAAGCCTTTGTTAATACAAAGAAACTTGTACCAAGGTTAAGAGCTTGTTCTACCATGTTAAGAACACAAACAGAGAGACAAAATTATATTGGGAAGCAACACAAGTACAGGCAAGTACTTTCAGAACTCAACAAGAAACCAATATTCTCACAAATGCTACAGACTACACATAGCAAGCAGAGCAAGGCTCAGCAGACAGGAGACATACCCATGTGGTGTTAGAAAGCAGGGCAGGAAATATGCATATGACTGTAATAAATATTAATTATTACATATAATAATATGTAGG
>NW_010122981.1:88461-157056 GCF_000699245.1 Pterocles gutturalis
AAAAACCAGCAAAATTATTTTCTGCTTGTCTTCTGCTTTGCTTAGCTTGGCTTCACCCTCCCACTCCCCTTTTGCATTAAGTTACTTACATTAAGAAGAGGAAGAGAATTTAGGAGGTAGAAGTGAAACATAATTATTAGTGCATGGTTCCAGTCAGGAAGCAAAGGAAATCTAAGAAAACATTCAACTCAAACAAAGGAATTAAAATGGACCTGTTCTAAACATACAGAAATCTATATTGTTATTTTTTTGCATTGCTACAGTGTTGAAATATTTTTGTTTTTCAGGAAGAAGACTGGATCCATGCATGCATGTAAATCACATCATGCAATAAAGGCTCAAGCATCTTCTAACATATTTGAAGTTGAAGAAACATGTCCTTCCATTATCATCCAACAAGAAAAACCTAGCAAACCTGTGGATCACCAGTAAACAGCTATCTATTTTTTTTTACCCTTTAAAATTTGAGTGCCTTTGTTTCACTAAAATGAGTTTTCAGTAAGCATACTGGGGTCACCTGAAGTGTCATAAAGAGACCTTTGGTTTCACAAAGAAATATGCCCTACTCAAGAATCCACTCTGTAGTCCTGTCTTGCAGCTTAATATCTCTAATGGAGAACAGAAGTAATAATAATTTTGCATTTGGTAAACATAAAGGAGCAATTATCTTTCCCCTGCCCCCACATCTAAACCAAATTAACCCTGCTGAGTATTGCAGATGATAATGCAAATAAGGATCACATCCATTCCAATTACCCTTACAGTTAGAGTGTAGCAGCTTTTCTGGGAAGGAATATATAGCCAGACAAGCTTCCTAGGAACCGGTCCTCACAGAAGAGGCTATCTAGGAACCCATCCTCACAGAAGAGGACTCAAAAACAGTAGCTTAACATTTGCTTTAGTTAGACAAAGAAAAATAAATGTTTGACAGCAAGCCTGGTAAGGCAAAAAGGACAGATATCTTTTCAACAGTCTCATCAGACTAACTGCTCTAAAGTTATTTACCGTCTCCAAAGTGCTTCTTTATTTACAGTGTCATGAAAAACACGGAAGCACTGCAGTTAGTCTGGAACTGTTTCTTAGCGCACTAAGCAGACAGTGACCGAACATACTCAGCTTTGATGAAATACCGTGATAAAAAACAGCACCGATGTAGAAAACATCATTGTGCATATATATATGCATAATTAACTACAGCTGCTTTGACTTACCGCAGCACACTGCTCTTATGTTTTCATAATAGCTCTTCAGTCTCACTCCCTATGCCCATACACATACACACCTTGGCCCCATATGGTACAAACAGGCTCCATCTAAAAAGTGGTTTTCACAAATGTGAGACGGAAAAAAGTCTTTTTCACTTCTCCTTTGTGATATTTTTTAGAAAAAATATCTTCTGAGAACAGCTTTACTTTTAACAAACTACCTAAACTTTCGGCTCAACGTGAAGGGTCATCACCAACCCTGTCAAAACCAACAGAAAGCTTCTTGCTTCTTAGTTGACTCCTGATCAGGCCCTCAGAAACCCACTTTTTTCAAGAGTTTCTGGTTTTAGGCAGGAATTTACCATGCCGCCTGGTGGAAATTTGGGTCAACATAATAAAAGCCAACAGAAGTGAGACGCAAGTTTGTACTTTTAAGGTAGAAGCATTATTCACCAAGTACAAATATTTCACCTTTACCTGTGTGTGCAGAACTCACCCTTGAAATTGAATTTATCTTATGGTGAAAAGCTCTACTTTTTCTCTTTGAAACTTGAGCAATGGAAGCTTTTATACTGTACCATTGGAAGCTCTTGAAAGGAATAAAACTTACAAGCATAAAAGAGAGCTGTGCAGCATGTGAACCCCCTTCTTATCTGCACCTCGAGCAACAGACTAACCACCCTGGGTAGGAAGAAAGTTCCTCACCCAAAGCGATTCTTCTTTTTTGGGATGTCATTAGACTTTCCTCCTGTGGAAAATCAGATTAAGGTTACACCTACACCTTGGTGAAGCCAAAGGAGGTTTATCAGTGGATCCTGAAACTTGCTAATCACTGGTTGGAGGGAAGGCAGTGGTCAGCTCTAGTTTTCTCCCTGCTACTAGCAGTGCTCCTGTTTCTGAAAGCTGCTGCTGGGAAAGGTGCAGCACAGCTTGTGAAGCCAGCCAAATGTCAGCTAACAGTGAGTCACTGATAGGTCACGGCATATTTTAACCCAACAGAAGGGAGATGCAACAGGCAACCATGGGATGGTTTTGTAGGACATCTTGACACATAAAGCACCCACCTACAAAGCAGCTAGGCTAAAACTGCAATCCTCCTCTCCCACTGCTCAGCGGAAACCCTGTCCCCTCCTTAATCTCTTCTTCGTGTCCTCTCTCATCCCAGGTAGGCTTGCCTGTGATAGTATGTACTTTCTCACACTTTGAACAACGGTCCCTCCAATGCAGCATGTATTTGTGTACCAGGTGCTGGAGAAGGCAAAGGGAATCTGACTGAAATGGCAGTCTCAATGCATCTTGAGGGAAATTACAGAAGAAAACTGCTATGGACAGTTGTTAGTGGAGCTGCCATTCCCATGAGTCCAGGTTTTTATTAGCTTTCTTGCTCCTTTTCCTAAAAGTTCTGCATTTTCTTTACAGGCATTAAATAATGTTCACATTTCCTGAAAAGCAAATGGGTGGACAGGCAAGAACTCTGTGCTATCATCCCTTTATCGCACAGTGGTAGAGAGGAGAGCATGCAGGGAGAACCATCAGAACCCAACAAATGCCTCAGTAGTGAAAACCACTAACAGTTGTGTTCTTTCACTAGATCACCCTTTTCTTAACAACTGCCCTAGGAGGTACCTTCTGAACCTTGTGTGTACATACCTCCACATCCAAATGACAGACTTCACTATATCATAGTCAATGTTCACAAAAATTCATTGTAAAGTGAAGATCAAAGTATTTCAAAGACATCTTAATTTCATTATGCTACAGTGTCCTATGAGAAGTAATTTTAAATTTCTATTAAACTATTGCCTAAACACTGTATCTGAGACCAGAGTATCAGTTTGCTGTCATTGAATAAACCTGCAGTAAGTGACAAGTACCTGCCTTGAAGAGATCTGCGCCTAAACACTAAAAGCACAAGAGTGGTATTCTCCGAGTCTCCTCTAAATTCCTGTTTGCCACTATCTGTTATTACATGAGGACCTGTCCAAATGCTACCTACATCGCTGCTGAGCTCAGTCTCCTAGAATGGGAGATGTTTGCAAAGGACAAAGCAAGGAGACCTCACTCATTAAGAGTGGCCCAAGAGCTCACTAAATTATATGGTTTGTGTTTTGAAGGTAGGAATGATTTTGCTCTACAGAGAAAAGAGGGAATGGAAGAGGAGAGAGATAGGACAGTAAGAACAGGCTTACCAAAAAGCCAAAAATACCCAGGTATGTTTGCTTACCTTCAATACCAGAAGCTGGGTATCATCTTCTTGCCCTTTATGACAAAGACACAGACAGCAAAGAACCTGCATTTTTCAATATTACATATGTGCTTGGCAATGTATGCAGAGATATTTAGGCATGTGAAAGCCAGTCTTCTGAGGATCTGAACTCAACACATAATCCTTCTTGCCCATTGATCTGCCCATGCCCTTTCCTTCAACACTCAAGTCTCAAGTTTCTAGTTCCAAACTAATTTTTGAAGTGAAAATTACCTTCTTCCTGGCAAAAAAAAATATTTCTTTCACAGTGTTGTAGCTCATCATTGAACAGGAGATAAAAAGGGAGCAAAATTGCCAATGTGCAAAGCAGATTTTTTTCAGAATATCAAAAAAAATTTTGATTGGGTTTTTTTTCATCTGGCAGTCCAACTGCTGAATTGTCAGGCTAACCCAATTGTCAAGTTAAAAATTCCTGCTTTTGATTGAATAGTAACACTGTTTGGATCTGTGTTAAAGAAATAAAAAGGATATCCTGTGAACTACTCTTTTTCCAAGTCCTGTCTGCTCAGCCTTACCTTTCCATAGTAATGGAATGGATGGGTCATCACAACTAGAGGCATAACATTTATTACCATCTTCCAGCTCATTGTTGACTGTGTCACCATTTCCAACATTCTTGCTTTTAAGAGTGAAGAAATTCTGCATCCTCACATTGTACCTGAAAGTGGAAAGGAAAGGTCCGAAAAAGTTGGACTGTTACACTTCCTCATCAAACTTTTGATCATTTAAGAACAGTTTATGCAGGCAAGCAGTAAAGCCTAGATGCATGTTCTCTGACAACTAATAGGAAGTTAACAGAAAGGACTATCCAATTCAATGGCAAGCTCATAGGTAAGCAAGGGTTGCACCTATCTCTAACGAGATACAGCAAACTGTAAAAAGACACTCAAGCAGATTTAGTGAAGGCAAAACACTGGAGCTGTGCATTTTGGAGTCAGGACATTCACTATTCCTCCTGTGTCAGCTTGCAATTCACCGCACTGTTTCTCTCATTACTGTGTCACCCAGAGCAGGTGCTTGAGCATTTCTGGGACTGTTGACCATATCCTTCTAAAGAAAGAAAGCATATATTTTAGCACTAGGGTGGGATCTAAGAGGGCTGTCAATGAACTCTGGTAAGACCTGATGTATGAGAAAAGAGAAGTTGAAGCTACAAAAAGGGTGATTTGTGAGGGGAGGGCACCAAGTGATAAATCAAAGCAACTTGCAGTAGAAGGGTGGACTCACAGACCCTTGCAGTAACAGTCAGAACTCTGACTCTCCTGTCAGAGGCAGTGACACTACAGAAGAAGGATGTCAGTATACAAGCTGGTATGAGATGGTCGGAAGATCAATACATACTTAGCAGTCTAATGTTCCTTGACCTCGTTCCCCACAGGTTACAAAATATGTGTAATAGCTGACATGCTATGTGCTTACAATCCAGCATACCCAGTGGACTTTTTTATATATCTTTGTACAAATGACATTTTCTCTCAACTGTTTCTGAAAGCTACTTTACCTCTGTGCACTATGAAAAGGATGCATAAAAATATTTGCTGTTGACTTAGCACAAATCTGAGCGAAACTGATTAAGCATGAAAAAGCCAGGGATCTTACACAGAAACATGCCTGGATGTACTGTCCTCAGCACGAAGGCCAAGGACAAAACCACACCAGAAGAATGATGGTCAATTAACACCTAAAGGGTATACAGAGAAGAAAAGCACTTACTTCATGATAAGTATGTAGAATGAATACATAATGATGAGTATAAGGCTTTCCCACCTCAAAGAGACAAAAAAAAAAGTGTTAAAAGGCCGTTCAAAGAGCTGTATGCTTTACAAGTTTTATGTAGGAGTGTGCATTAAACATCTAGTATAAGTCACATAGGTGTACACAGATACATAGGATTTCCTAGGTGTCAAATCCAGCTCATACTCCCAGCATGTATGAATGGAAGCTAATTACACTACAACTTGATTTACTGATCAGTCTCATGGGAAGTACAGGACTGGAGGGAATAATTTACACAACTTACCATTCTATTTTCTCATCATAGATGAACTAGAAGAAGGGAAAAAAAAAAAAGGAAACATGTAAATTGACCACTTCTCTGATCTGTCTTGAAAACCAGTTAAATTTCTTTAATAAGTATCAGTCATACCTAGCCAGAAGCTACTCAAGTTTTGACCCTCTCTAACCAGAATTTTCACTGTATGGGTCATGCCTCTCACAAAGCACAAACCATGTGAACAAGGCTTGGATTCCTCTCAGTGATTATTATAAATACGATTTAGTAAGAGCATGTGAAAGACAGAGAGATATGCATGCATGTACCCACACGCTGTGCTGTGTAAATGACAGCAAAGTCATGTATTCTGAAGAGACCTATCTCTGAGTCCTTTTAACAGCTAGACTAGTTTTAGCAGATAAGGCACCTGTTTTACTTCTGCTTTTAGGCCAAGTGGTTACAGACACTTCACTCCACCCTATGTAACTCCTGTAACTGGACGGGCAGCTAGTGATCCATATTTATTAACAAACAAAGTGGATTCTTCCCCTCTTTGCCACCAGACACAGTAAATGCCTACAATTCAGGAACCACTACACTGCTCTAGATGAACAAGGTGGTATCTCATCTGTGCTCTATTCAGAAAAATTTACCCCAAAACTGTGAAATAAAATTACCATGTAGAAGCAAGAAACCACCACCTTCCCTATTTAAAATAGAGGTGCAGCTCAAAATTTTTCATCTCCACAAGTAGTCCCCTAGGTCAGAAGAGTGTGCTAACTGCAGTAGCCTACTCGCCTGCAGAACTTTATGGGCTGTAGGTACAAAATGAACTACTTACAACAATAAGTACGATCACAGATATTGTGTAGTACACAGAATCCCGGAACACAGCCCACTGGGTGAGACAAACCACCTGAAAAATATCACACCTTCAGCCAACAAAAATATGCAATTTTAAAGACGAAACAAAGACCTCTGAGATCTTGCAATCACTTACATGTGTGAGCAGAAATATTATTAGCAACAATTATGGAACCAATCACAGTTTCATACTAACAGGAAGACATATCAGTCTGTTAGACAATGGATCTATAATAGATACCAGTAATAAAAATCATATGGAAATTTCCATTAAGGAAATAAATTTCTTACTAATGATCCTTTAATCGGTCATAATTTCAACTGTAAAGTACAATTTGTTGTACTGCAGCAGATCAATGGTTCCCGCTTCTTCATATTTATGGATATATTGGACTTAATACCTGAAAAAATATGATACACAGTCTAACCACCTACTGAGTATACAGAACAAACCTCATGCTTGTGTCCTAGATTCCTTGACCACTCTCAGTACCAGAAAGGATTAGCAGATGCCACTGATCAGTTGACTGTGAACACAATATTGCACGAAGAGGAACTAGTTTCTTCTGCATGCTATATGTTCAGAGTGCTGAAACTACAGGTGAGCTTTTTGGAAACATTTTCTGTCTGTGAATCATTTGTAAATTCTTTACAATACTTGACATTTTGCACAATAACAGCTAATTTTTGGTTTTAACTAATACTCCTTTTTTTTTTTTTTTTTTCCATATTTGCTCATGGAAACCCCTAAACTGTAAGCAATTGAACTCCATAAAGATAAGTGTCTTACTAACCTGGCCTGCAAACATTCCACAGACACCAACAATGCACAGGATGTTGAAAACTGCTGAACCGACAATGGTCCCTACTCCTACATCTCCGTGAGTGATAAATACACCTGTAGAGGGAGCAAAACATGCATTATTACCTCTGTCACTTCATTTTACGTCACAGACAATTACTTAGAACACGTACAACCAGAGAACAAGAGATTGTTTGGAAGTTTAAGCAAAACATGTTTCATAATAAATGTTTACTTCTCTGTGGAATATTTTGTGCTTTTAGTCTAGCTAGCAGCTTTCAAGTTTTGGCTTAACATCTCTCTATATATTTTTCTGTTAAAAGTAAATTATTTCTTAGCTAGTTAGTTCAACAGTAAGTCCCATATTTCACAGCTTGGTTATTAGTGGTGTAATAATCCATTCAAGTGAGTATAAAACACCTCCAGTCACATCAGGAGCATAGAATTTATTTCAAACAGTGTAAGAAAGCACAGAAACCTTTCTCCCAGGTATTTCATATTTAGTGTGCTCCTCCTTGCAGTGTCTCATGGGAGAAAGAGATTCTTCCCTCAAAAAACTATTAGCCACTTTGGCTGCAGTAATGTGTGCCTTCCGACTCTAACAGACAACCAGGATTCAGATGTAACCTGTTCTAGTACGGACTTTCAGATTTCCCTTACTACTGAACCCACCTATGCCTTAGATATCTATGTGCAATATAATTGTATCAGAATGAAAAAAATTAATGGCTGGAGCAGACCTCCAGGGATTCTCTAATGTCATCTTCAGCACTGAGACAGAACCAAAGACAATATGAGTGCACTACACAGCTCTACCTACTTGGTTTTAAATCTTTCACTAAAGGGAGTCTTAAAGGCTTACACGCACTGCTCTTTTTAATAAGTTGTATGTGAGATTATTGTGCGTTCCTTTAGACTGTATTTCCCTAAAGTTTATAAAAATGTCAGTTGGGATAGCAGCAGAAAACCTACTAAAACTTTACTAACAACAGATATATCAAATGTAAGCCACCATGCTCCTAGAAAGCTATGATCTAGTTGCCACTATCAAAACTCGGTGGGACGAATCCCATGACTGGAGTGCAGCTATCAATGGCTACAGGCTGTTCAGAAGGGGCATGTGAGAAAAGAGGGGGTGGAGGGGTTGCCCTCTACACCAAGAAATGGATAGAGTGTGAAGAGCTGTCTCTGAAGAATACTCACAAGCAGGCTGAAAGTTTATAGGTAAGAATTAGAGACTGAGGCAACAAAGCAAACCTTGTGGATGGTGTCTACTACGGGCCGTCCAACCAAGGGAAACCTATTGACAAACCCTTCTTACTCTAGCTACAGGAGACATCATGCTTGCAGGCTCTTATCCCACTGGGTGACTTCAACCACTCGCCATCTGCTGGAAAAGTAGCACGGCGAGAGGCAGGCAATCCAGGAGACTCCTGGAGTGCATTGAGGATAACTTCTTAAACCAGCCCTACCGGAGGGAATGAGATACTGGACCTGTTGGTCACCAAAGCAAGTGAGCTAATCAGTGACATCAAGACTGGAGCAGCTTGGGCTGCAGTGATCATGTACATGATCGCAGTCCTCAGGGATATGGGTCCGGCAAAGAGTAAAGTCAAGACCTTTTGCTTAGGAAAGCAAAATTCCAGCTGTTCAAAGAATTAGGCAATAGGACCCCCTGGGAAACTGCCCTCAGGGACACAGCAGCACAACAAAGCTGGCAGATCTTTAAAGTCGCTTTCCATAGAATGAAGAGCTCTCAATCCCCAGGTATAATAAGTCAAGAAAGGACATGAAGAGATCGGCATGGCTGAGTTGAGACCTGATGGTCAAAATAAAGGGCAAGAGGGAAATGCACAAGCAGTGGAAGCAGGGACAGGTATCCTGGGAAGAGTACAGGGACAGTGCCCGGTGGTGTACGGATGGGATCAGGAAGGCCAAGGTGCAGATGGAGCTGAACTTGGCAAGGGATGCAAAGAATAATAAGATGGTCTTCTATAGCTATGTCAGTCAGAAAAGGAAGGTCAAAGAAAGCGTATCCCCCTGATGAACATGACAAACTGGTAACAACATATGAGGAGAAGGCTGAGGTATTCAACAACCTTTTTGCCTCAGTCTTCACTGGCAACCTCTCTTTCCACACCTCTTGAGTGGATGGACCTCAAGGCAGGGACTCGGGGAGCAAAGTCCCACCCACCATAAGACATCTGGTTTGAGACCACTTCAGGAACCCGAACATACATAAGTCTATCAGATCCAATGAGATGCATCCCATAGTGCCAAGGGAATTGGCTGATGTTGTTGCCAAGCCACTCTCCTTGAAATGTCATGGCAGTCAGGTGAAGTCCCCAGCAACTGGAAAAAGGGAAATATTGCACCCATTTTTAAAAAGGATGGAAAGGAGGACCCTGGGAAATAGCAGCCTGTCAGCTTCACCTCTGTGCCTGGGAAGATCATGGAACAGATCCTCCTAGAAGCCATGCTAAGGTACATGGAGGACAGGGAGGTGATTCAAAACAGCCAGCATGGCTTCACCAAGTGCAAGTCTTGCCTCACCAGCCTACTGGACTTCTGTAATGGAGTGAATACATCACTGGACAAGAGAAGAGCTATGGACTGTGTGGACTTCTGTAAGGCCTTTGACACAGTCCCCCCACAACATCCTTCTCTCTAAATTGGAGAGATATGGATTTGATGGGTGGACTGTTCAGTGGATAAGGCATCGGTTGGATGGTCGCATCCAGAGGGTAGTGGTCAACAGCTCAATGTCCAGATGGAGACTGGTGACAAGGGAGTTCCTCAGCTGTCCGTGTTGGGACAAGTACAGTTTAATATCTCCAACAATGACACAGACAGTGGGATTGAGTGCACCCTCAGCAAGTTTGCTGGTGACACCAAGCTGTGTGGTGCAGTTGACACACCTGAAGGACAGGAAGCCATCCAGATGGACCTGGACAAACTCCAGAAGTGGGCCCATGTGAAAGTCATGAGGTGCAACAAGGCCAAGTGCAAGGTCCTGCACCTGGGTCAGGGCAACCCTCGGTATCAATACAGGCTGGGGGATGGAAGGATTGAGAGCAGCCCTGCATAGAAGGACTTGGAGGTACTGGTGGATGAAAAGCTGGACATGAGCTGGCAATGTGGGCTCGCAGCCCAAAAAGCCAACCATATCCTGGGCTGCATCTAAAGAAAGAAGCATGGCCAGCAGGTTGAAGGAGGTGATTCTGCCCCTCTACTCTGCTCTCATGAGACCCCACCTGGAGTACTGCATCCAGCTCTGGAGTCCTTAGCGCAGGAAAGACATAGGCCTGTTGGGAGCAAGTCCAGAGGAGGGCCATAAAGATGATCAGAGGGATTAAACACCTCTCCTATGAAGAAAGGCTGCGGGAGTTGGGGCTGTCCAGCCTGGATAAGAAAAGGCTCCAGGCAGACCTTATTGAGGCCTTTCAATACTTAAAGGGGACTCATCAGAAAGATGGGCACAAACTTTTTAATAGGGCCCGCTGCAATAGGACAAGGGGTAATGGTCTTAAACTAAAAGAGGATAGATCTAGACTAGATATAAGGAAGGAAATTTCTACGATGAGGCTGGCAAAAGACTGGAACAGGTTGCCAAGAGAGGTGGTATGCTTCCCATCCCTGGAAACATTCAAATTCAGGTTGGACAGGGCTCTGAGCAACCTCATGTAGTTGAAGACATCCCTGCTCATTCCAGGCGGAGGTGGACTAGATGACCTTTAAAGGTCCCTTCCAACCCAAACTATTCTATGATTTTATGAAGCTTGTTGCTTTCCCCCTTCTTTATCAGTGTAATCCTGTGTTCTTCCTTCTCTTAATAGGTACTGCTTTTGCCATTTAGACCTTCTCTCTATACCAATAATCTTTAATATTTCAGAGATCACTTAAAATAATTCTTTAAGTAATGTACACCATGTCCTTCTGCCTTTAACAGATCTGGCTTATCTATATATTAATTTGTTCTCTTCCCATGCTCCATGTTCTCCTACTTCCTTGCTAAAATTAATTCCCTTTATTTGTGAAGAAAGAAGCCAAAGAAGCATCAAATATCTCAAATTCTTTCTCAGGGGACTGCAATAAATCTCTTCTCCTACCTCCTATGTTCAGAATCAGACATTCCTCTCTGTGTTTTGAGAGGAGATTCACAGTTTCATGAGATATTTTGAGTAGTTAATTATATCATGAACCACAGACTAGCTGACAGCTGCAATTGCTGATTATAAATTGACAGAAGAATGGTAGCACTTCTGGATACTTCTGCTTGAACTGCTGCTGATTTTTTAACGGCAGATCTCATAAAAGCTAGTGTGTGGGCTCCGTACCTATAACAGATGCAAACAGTTCTGGAGTGGAGCTCCCTGCTGCCATGAATGTGGCTCCAGCAACATCTTCACTCAGATGTAGTTTCTGGAAGAAAAGCATTGGTAATTTCAGCACTGCTGTCGTATTTACATTGCATGGTTCTACAGTTGCAAAGATAGAAGCTCTTCATTTTCTGTCCACAGTACTGTTAAAGGATGAACAGTCACTATGACACAAAATTAGACACTACCTTTTGAGAAGGCAAATATACTTTGGGCAAGTAAAATGCTTATAACCTAAATGAGTGAAGTGTCAGATAAAATTACCTACTTACATATAACTGAATAGCCAACTGTGGCTTACATGCAGCTGATTAGAGAAAAGCATCTCTGCAGATTCAAAAATATTGTAAACTTCACAAATTGTTTTCATTAATTTACTTTTGGAACTCTGAAACACAATCATTCAAGAATTAAGGGCAATTCTAAGGGCTTCTAGTGTTTGAAAATAAAAATCCATAAGAGAAAAAAATAACCTCTGTGAATAAATCTTAAAAAAAAGCAGGCCTGATTCTGGCTTCACTTTACAGCAGTGTTAATCAAAAGTGAGCCTGATGACACAGACAAAATTAGTCCAATTAGACACAGAGAGGCCTGTGTACTGTAGACAGATCTATTTTTATGACAGTGTCTCTTAAGCTCTAATAGGATACAGACAATTTCGAGTTCTCAGACCAGCAGAAACATGTAGCTCCACAAGTGGGCCGCATCAGTTTAATAGTGTCTGAAGATTTTTCCCCTGAACTATAAAGGAAGTTTTATGGAGGAGCTTTTTCCTTTTTGAGAGTCTCCAGACTCATCCTTAGTACCTTATTTTTCTTCCAAGGACAGAAAAGTGACTAGTGACAAAAAGACCAGCACAGAAATCCTGTATTTTTCAGGCACTATGCCACATTTTGAGCAGATGAAAATGGCATCCTACAGAACTTGACAAAACATAAACACAAGCCCTTACTGTACCATTTGATCTTTTATCAGTCATACTGTTGCAGGAGTTCAAACGTTAAGTGTGCTATCGAATTCTTCCTAGCTGTTTTAATGTTAAGCAAAACATAAGGAAAGAAGCAAAGATTTCATGAAGGACCAGAGACAACTTAACTGTTACAACCCAACTGGTATAACTTAAATATGGTGTATGAGCTGCGTGCCGAAGACAGAACATCTGGAAAGGGAAATAAAAGATCCCTATTGAGTATTTTACTATTATAGGCTGCCTCTCCTATTTTTCTATTTGTTCTTCTATTGATAAGTGTAAGTAACACTAATAGGAATTTAGTACATATATCCGTAGGAAAATAGACCTTTTAACTAGCTTCAGGAGTTTTTCAGAAAATGGTCACACACATTTTTGTTAAAAAGCAGAGGAGATGAGATTTTCATTTTGCCCTCAAAAAGGAATTAAAATCTGGTTTTGCATTTTGTATTCATTTTGTAGTAGTTCACCAAAGCCTTACCTAACACAACATCTACATGTGAAGTATAAATTCTACCGTGTCCCGATCAACTTACTTAATTAGAATACTACATGTAATTCTGCAAAGCCTTCTCAAAAATTATGTAAACAAATTATTTTTATTTACTAATTTTTTGCTTATAAAATATGTGTTCTCATTCCATATCAAACCATTCTGCCTTTTCTCACGTTTCTCCACTTTATGCTAGGACCACATATGCTTTCTCCTTGCTGATACAGTGGTAGATGTCCAATAAACTTTGCATTGCCAACACATTAATTTGTCTATGTATAATTTCTTTTCACAAGTGACTTTTAAAAGAGGAGTACAATAACAAATCCAACTCATCTGTATGTCATATCCATCCTAGCTATATGCTTCAAGTATTTAAGAGTGGGGTTTGCCATCTGATCTCATTAAATCTTTCATTTTTTCTCATTGAGTGTTGCCAAGAGGACCAATGTGACAAGACCACAGGTTTGTTTTTTGATAGAAAGCTCAAAACATTTGAAAAGGATTGAGGCCAAAAAGTTGACAGGAATGAACTCACTGTTTAATGATGGTACAAAACGTTTGATTCTATAATATTCTCTAAATAAACTTCCAAAGGAGGAATAAAGTTCTTTAACATACCTCACAAATTTTTTCTAAGGATGGAACAAAGAAGTCATCACATACTATAGCCAAAGCATAAAACATATAAAGAGCCTGTAAAGAAAATAAAAACAGGAAATACTTCAGATTTTTCCTGTACATGAAAAGAGGAAAGAAGGCACTGATATATTTATTCAGACTAGCAGAAATATATAGCTTCATTATATTATTCCGTTCCAAATAAAAATCCCTCTGCTGATCAATTTATGGCATAAAACCAGGTTCTTGAATGTAATACTAAGTTTAGAACAGCAATGTTTGCCAGACCCTAGAATACGAAAAATACTACTATTTGACAGAATAGGGTGCCACAACAGACTTTATATAAAGGTAGGTAATGGGTAAGGCTTACAAAGTTACGTAGTCATCATCTATATTTTCAATTAATTATCGAACCAAATAACTAAATGGAAAGTAACACCATGTTGATTAACAATAGTCAAGAAATAACCACACCTGGAAATAAGTGGATCCTGACCATGGCTCACTGCACGAAACGTCTCAGGAATGATCCTGGTTCCCTGCATATGTGTGAATCTCCCACTGTCTTTTGTAGCTTTATGCGCTGTGCTCATGCAGGGGGCCTAATCCTGCTGTTGTCCATCAAACACAACTCCTTTTCATTTTACATTCCCTGAGCTGGGAATGGAAAGTTGGTGCCCACAGGCCTTTTTTTTTTTTTTTTTTTTTTTCACAATACAATATAAACACCACATGACATTTTCTATATTTCTTCAGGGTTGGTTCAATTACAATTGCACCTTTTGCACAGAGGCACAATAGTAAAGAAAAAGAATCAAGCGTCTTCCACATCGTGCCTTATGTCATCAACAAGGAAATCCCAAACCCTCTTTATACAAGATGAAATACCAACAAATACAAGTCTGTAATCCACACAGCCAGGATTTTATCTCCAAGAGGATGAATGCATAGGCACTGCAAATTCAGACTTGCACCACTTTCTTAAATAAATCATAGAATCATTCAGGTTGGAAAAGACCCTTAAGATCATCGAGTCAAACCTAACACTGCCAAGTCCACCCCTAAACCATGTCCCTAAGATGTTACCTTTTCAGCATTTGTACCCATACAGAGATGTTAGAAATACCAAATTCGAAGTATTAGAAATATGTTGATATAGACAATATACAGAGCTTTATTTAGTAAGGCCACTAAGATGATTAACATCTTACAAGACAAATAAAAGGAAAACAAAAATGAAGCACAGGAGAGGAAAACTTACGGCAATTATATGAAGCAGAACTCCTCCTTGCTGCCGTTCTTTATTTGTAAATATATCTTCAGGAAATTCATTAATGGCTGAAAGAGAAATATACTTTTTAAAATTTTTATGCCATTTATAAAACAAAGACTGAAAAATAAGGATGCATCTGTAGAAATATATAACCAAACACGACCTTCCAATTTATTACATTATAGCTTGCCATCTCAGAATCTCTTTTCTGCTCTGTAGAAAAAAAGAGACAACTGATACTTAGGTGTTAATAATCATCATCATTTCAGTGACTTAAATGAACCTCCAATGTACTAAAGAGTTTAATGCCTTATTTTTGCTATCATCTCCCCCGTCTCTCCTCTCAATATGCTTCCAAAGTGATAGGCACAGGCACAAAAATCCTGAAACAATATTCCTGGCTTTAAATGTGCCTTGCCTGAAAAATTATGCAATGATTGTAACCCTCCATCAGGTTTTTAAGTACAAACTTTTATAGGTCTGCAGGGTCTTGCAAATTGTTCCACAAAGATTAAAGTGATTCCGAGTATGTTCTCTAGAAAGTCTACTCTCTAAATCTGGTGAAGGAATGAATGAAACAGAAATGGTACGTGGACATCAGGAATGTGCAAAGACATGAGTTTTGAAATTATTTCTGGGTGACAGTGAAGTTGTGTGGAGCTCAGTTAAAGGATGTATGTTACACACAAAGGCAACAGAGTAAAAAAAAGATTCCAGATGGTGGAGTCTAAGACAGCAACTAAATCAAAGGCCTGAAGAAATATATGAGATAAAAACTATCCAAATTGACAAGATAGGCAAGGATAGAGATCTACAGTGCCTCAGACAGGAGCCTGGGAAGTCTAAGGGTAAAAATTATTTCAGTCACTGGAATCCAAATGTACTGAAGTAATTAAGTTATTATTCAGAAAGAGATGTTCCTTTCTGCATGGAGTTGTAGATGTAGGTTGACAACAAGATAAGCACCAGAAGGAACTTGCCATAATATACTGAAACTCAGGGAAGGAAACAGAGGGAATACATGATCATCTTCCCCATATTCAAATTGCCAGTTTAAAGAAATGGTTAAGAGCACCATAGATGATATTTATGCTGTTCCATTTTCAATTTCAATGGTATGTTTTCTCAATTTCACGATATAATTCTGCAAACAACAACTATGAACGTAGAATTAGATGTATGGTTGATGTTTTTAGCTACTAAACTTCAAGCACTCTAAACCAGCCTTATTTTCAGGAAATGCTGCACAGTAAGTAACTCTTTGAAGATTGCACTTTTTTGAATATCTTAAATTTGAGTTACTTGTAATCATCAAGTACACTTGAAAATCTTAGCTGCAGTCAGAGGATAATCTAGTTGCAATGACCTGAATGACTTCGCATCTCCTCAATCTCTGAGTTTTATATAAACGCAAAAAAATGCCTCTTCTCATCTGTACTACACACAGCTCCATATGTTACATATGTCTAGCTTGACAAAGACTTGAATAGTGTCTCCATGTAAAGTTATAGATCCTGTAGCTCTGTTTTTTCCTTAGTGCCTACTACCATAAATTCATTATTTTTCAATCAATACACTGGCATCAGGCAGTGCTTAAAACCTTATATACATAAATCATACCTTCCTTCCAAAAGGCAAGTTACCATTTAATGAAATCGCTCTAAATCCTTCAACCTAATATTTCAAAGCCACTATATTTTGTTTAAAACTACTAATGTCCTACCAAATATTTGGCGTAAAATAAAAGTTCATCAACGATGACTGCAATTCCTTTATTAGGCTTTTCAATAAGACTTGTTTTTACTGCTGTATTAGTTCTGACTGGAACTAATATAAGCACTTGATATGTTGAATAGAGCTTTTCCAAGATATAGGTGCATCTTTTATTTTAAATCTCAGACAACAAAAAACTACATAAAACTATAATAAATTTTGCTTAGGTACTCCTGAATGTGATTTTCTGCTCCTAGGTAAATCTTGTATTCCTGGTCGTCCTTCTGTAATCACCAGGAAAAATGAAAGCAATAGTGGATACAAATACAAAAATGGCTCAGCACAATAGCACAATAATACCCAATCACTCATTGAATTATGGAATACCATTCAAGGGTATGCATAGCACTTCAGTGCCTGAAGACCATAAGCACACCATGGTTTAGCACGACTAGCTTCAGGAAAGTGGGTCTGGGTTGCTACAGAACTGCAGTCTTCCAAGGTTTGCACTATAGAGGGATTTGTGACCTTACTAAACAGTTGGAGGAAATAGCACTGCAATACAAAGGCAAACTACACCATAAATAAAAGACATTTGCCTATTGAGCCAAAAAAATTCAAGTACTTCTAAAATCAAAATCAAAATATGTGAATAAAACACCTTCCTTTCTGTTTGGTTTTGATCACTGTTACCCTCAAACAAGGAAAAGGAAAGGGGAAATATACCTAAAATGGGAGAAAACTGGTTGCATTGTAGTTTTGAGACGCTGTGTATTTAGAGTTGACATTCTTACTCTTTTACTGGAAGGCAGCACAGAATAATTCAAGATGCAGCAATCTGCAATGCTTTTATCTACAGATAAACCTTTTAAAGATGCCAAGAGAACCTTATATTCATGTAACAGCCAAGCAGGTTCCCTGTAGTAATACACTGCTATATTTAGTAATATAGTAAAATACAATAATATTGTTCCCCTCATGTAGCAATCAGGGAGGAATACCCTTCTGGAACAATATTGGAATACCATCCAATTTAAGAACTTCTCGTCAGCTACACCAGCTGCCAAATGCAAAATTTCTCAGACAAGTTATTCCCTACCACATGAAATAAAGTATGACAAAAAATTTATCGGCATCCAAACCATGTAGTTTTAAATAAATTCTGTCCATTAACAATTAATATTAACTAAGATGCTTAATAACTGAAAAAGCACTAAGGAGACTTACTTGGGAGAAAAGACCCAGTGCTAGAGCTGCTGGCATCTTACATGATACGGTTGTTCTTGCATCACTGGCTAAAATACCATGCCCACATGGACATATTCAGGACATGAATACTATTTTCCTTATTGCATCCCCCACTTGTCCTCTGTCTCCTCTATTCAAGCTGTGGCTGTGAGAACACATATTCCAGCAGTGCACTAGGACAGCAAAGACCACAGCCCTGGCCTGAATCTTTAGCAATGATAATGTGACCCTGCACACGGGGTACATCCTGTCACATAATCTGATGCAAAGGTTTGCAGCTCCCATCCGCCTTGCTGCCACCATGTAGCAGAGGGAGTATGCCCCTGTCCCATAACTTGGCAAAACGGACATGTCGTCTGGAAAGCTATTACCTACATGGTAATCTCATTCAAATGACTGTAAAATATTTCACAGGATAACATTACAAATGGTTAAGTCACTATAAACAGAAGTTTCAAGAAGCATGAGTAAAACTCACTGTCTTTCTAATGTGACTTTACTTATTTGAAGTTAATACTAAATAGGAAATCAGAAAATCAGAAGATGTCAGAAGTAAGAGCCTGAAGATAGAAAAGAGCCCAGGCATTTGATCACCAAGGAAAAGCAAACCAGCTTGACTGCAAACCACCTTGCTTCATATATCGTTTGGTGAGGTAGTATTTGTAATAAATAACTACCTGTAGTAAATAACTACTTACAATAAACATCTGCTTGCCTCACAAAGATAATTTAAAATGAATTAACATGAAAACAGCTTTCTCAAAGATAATGCTCTTCTCTACATAGAACTCATGGCATGCAATTGTTCTCACGTACAGACACTACAAAACCCTTAAAAGTCAGGGAAATGAAGCAAAGCTCTGGAGCTTGGTAAATGAGATTTCTTCCTTAATTAAATGGCCACCTGTCAGTGAGTTCCAAGGTAAAACTTGGAGCTTTTCAGCATAAGCATTTGCTGTCTTTATGGCTTTATTATCCAGATAATCATAGGTTTTGTATAACTGTAATCTATGTATATCTTATCTACATGCACAGTTTTTTATTTACTCACTGTATCATGGTTTTCATATTTTAAAGAAAGATTTTTCTTGCCTACTGCTGCGATAACCTGGTTGCTCAGGAAAAGGCCGTTTGGATTCCCTTGGCTCCCAGCTTAGGCCTGGGAATCAACATCACTTAACCGACGAGGGCAGCGGTATTTCCTCATCCGTATGAGCTGGCAAAGGGGATATGACATTATCACAGAGTTTGAGAGAGCACAGTCTGCCCTCATGGTACAATCTGATGTGTGTGCGCAGCAGGGTACCGCTTTACTTCACACAGAGATATTTTCTCATATATGGGAGACAGAGCTATCTGGCAGGCCAAGTGGGAGCTACATCTCCTCAGTTTCTACTGAAAAGAGACAGAACAGATGGGAGAAGGAGATGAAATGAAGAGCAGTACATCTAATGGGGCTAACCTTTGCCAAAAAAAGGAAGGGAGTATACACCAATCATCTTAAAATCAGCTAGAAAAACAGAAATATTTATCCTGCTGGTACTCTTGCAAACCCATGGCTCCTGCAGCTCATCTTAACACACACAGATTTATTGAGGGGGAAGGGAGGGCACCAAGAAAGCCAAGTCTATATTGGAACTGTCACCATTCTGCATGTTGTTGCCTCTCCACAATCATGAAATGAGTGGGGAAACAAAAGCAGCTTATCAGCTGCGACTTGGAGGGGACACCACCACCTTTTTCTCTGAGTGATAGAAACAAAAAATCCTCGATTATGCCATGACAGAAAGGATGACTCACCTTTGATAAAAAGCTCTGGCTGAGCTGTCTGTGGCTAAAGAGCTATACAAGGCACGCAAACAGCATGCCTCAGAACAGAATATAGTAGCAGCTGCACAACTTAAGCTGTCTGCATGGCTCTGGAGTGAAGATCTGCTTTGCAGCAGCTGGGGTAACCCAGGCGTGCCAGTGACACCTGCCCGGACTTAGGCCATTACGGGATTACTCCTGGGTACCATCAGAGCATTGTTCCCATATGCCCTATCCATACTGTGACAGGCAGTCTGCCAATGAAGTTAAGTTTCAAAATCTCCTAAGCCTGACAGAACATCTCAACAACCACGTGGATCTGTGGTTTTATAACCTGCCTCAACATGTGATTTCTTCACCTTATCAGCAGTTGATATACTCACAGAGGCAACAAACGTGCCAACTCCTAATACCTGCTAAGCATTCAAGCCTGTTACGACTCTTTAATTTCTCCTCATAGAAGAAGGGAGCTGTAGCTGTTTGAAAGGACACACACAATCTGCTCCACTCTGCCTTTGCAGGAAGGGGGCTGGGCAAATTATGTACACAGAAACCCACTTCTCCTTTTAATGCCTGCATGTTGTTCCTCTGCCCTTTTCCTCTGTCCCTTCGGGACATGTCACATCTACAGACTGTGATACCCTACCCCTCTGCCCTGGCATCCAGGAGTTGTTGATCATCAGACTCACCCAGGGCAGAGGTACAGGGGGAAGAAGGACAGATGGAACACAGAATTACATACTCACACTTTTACCCCCTCTATAATCATATTCACAAGCCAGCTTGAATATTTCACATTTGTGTCATTTGTTTAAGCACTGCAAGCAGCTTCAAGCAGCTTTTAGGCACCTCTTCACTCAGTGTATGTCCGTTTATGTGCAATTCCCTTTTCACACTGCAGAGCCTCATCTTCTTAAGGCCTGATATTGCATTCATGCACATATATTTGTGCCTCAGTGACAGCAAACAAACGCCTCACTGTGCGCAGAAATGAGCTTCTTTATACTTGTCGAGCAAATGCATTTATCGTGTCACCAGTAAAAGGTCAACAGTTTGTGCAGCAAGTTGAATTTGCAACAGCTTTCATAGTACTGCAACTTGCACTGATTTGTAATTATGTACTAACATAATCTGTTAGAAGATTTGAGTGAAAGCCAGAAAATTATCACTTCTCCCAATCACATCCCTGAATACAGGGGTCCCATATGAGCTGAGTTGCAATGAGCGGGATAAGTATGTCACCTTTACTTTCAAAACATTTGTGGCTCTGGCCCATACTGTTCATCAGTATCAGTGCCCTGGGAAGATTTTTACAGATAGGTTAGCCACTTTGAAAACATGTGATGGCAATGGGAGAAATTCCTCCCATATTCTCTTTACCACCGATGTCAAGAGGGTCAGTCCCCTGTCACGTTCCATATGTTACCTCCTCAGGTGCTGAAGTGGTGACTGTCTCAGAAACGACCGTGGTGAGCTCAGTACAGCCAGGCAGACGTGTAGGTAGTCTCAGGGAATGGCATAATACCCTCATCTGATCCTCTTGCATAACCTGTGCACTGTCAGTATTGTGACAGCACTCGTGTACTTTAGAAAAGAAGAGCAGGGTTGCTTTTTGGCCATAGAAAAGTATTGACTTTTTTTACTTATGTATTCCAGTGTTAGCAGTGGAAACAAAGTCAACTCGAAGATCCTATTATCACTGTGAAACTACTCTACTCATATACAAAATGTGTCATACGAAAGTCCTCCTTTTTAATACTTCTTCCCAAATTAGATATAATAAATTTTAACAGTCATTAGAAAATAATAAATGTGCCATAGTACAGTAAAGTTATATTTTTACAGAATTACAGAAAGCCTAAATTCATGAAAAAAATGAAAAGCATATAAATTTCAAATTTTAAAATAACCTTTTCTAACACCACAAGCTAACATGCCATTAACCCTGAATTGTCAGTGGAGAAAAATGGTATACTTAGAAAGTGCTTTCATACATGAAAGCTGGTAACTTAAAAATCTTACAAGGACTAAAGAAATAAAAAAAAGAACAATTCACTGATAATCCTGGGTGCCATCCGGAAAAAATAAGAATTAACAAGCTTTAAGCCCCCATTCCTATTAGACAGCTGTTTCCAGTTTTCTGTAGCAGGATGACGTGGATTTTCCCTCAAATACTCAGTTTAGCTTCTGCTGGATACTAATCCAGTCACCAGTGTTAAAGCAAATCAGAAATGGGAAATTCAAAGAAACACACAGGTTTACTTGAAAAATTCTGCAAGGGAATTCCTTTAGAGACAACTCTCCAATAAACTGGTTAAATGGATTATACCATCTGGACAGCAACAGAGCATCCAAATGAAGTGCAATGAAACGATAGGAAATACCACCCAAATTCTTTGAGAGACATTTGTGCATCACTGTAATGCCACGTGATGCCAAAGGTCAAGCTTCCTATTTCTAGGCAAAGTACCATATGGCAGGAGGCACAGTAAATATCCTCTTCTATAGCCCTCACCTCCCAAACAGTAGAATTATGAGCAAATTTTACCTCAGTGATATATTAACTCAATTTGCATTCCTCAGCCAAAAGAGGGGTGCTAAATGCAGTTATCTGTGCAATGGTAAGTGGCAGCTTATGAAGCAAAGATCTGACTCAACTCTAAACTATTAAAACCATTTAATATATCTAAAGGACGGTGTATCAATGAAATAGCCTTCAAAGCTCTCCTTCCATCAGTATGAAATTATGAAAATATCTATATAAAATGGGATTAGCTACAATAAAAAGTAACATTAATACCTTATTAAACCCTGGACTTACATTTAGTTTCTTTTCTCTTTTATAAAAAAGAAAAGTATCTGCACTAATTAAGGCAGTGTCAAACAATCAACTAAAAATACATTTACCTGGGTTCCTACCGGGTTCCTTGAAAACTGAACAGATTACACGTAGAAAACACTGAGAAGGAAGAAACAAGCAACCGCAAGAGCTGCCAGAGCACCTGTCTTTCAGAATAGGAAGTGCACTTTAAATGAAACTGTGCTATTGTGCCTTCAGCACAGTTAATGCATAATAATAGGCTTTTCAATCCCTTCTACTTCAGCAAAAGCTGCACTATGGCTCATTTAAAAGCAGCTATATTGGCACATGCCATTCTTCTTCCCCAAATGCATAGAAAAGGAAATGAAATTCAATATTTAAAATACACGTATTTTTACTGTTTTTCTGATACCCAATCCAAGTAGGGATTTTAACCATTCAGCAAAATTGTGTTACTCTCCAAGTTGAAACAGCACAAAAACTATAGATGATATATTCTACCAGACTAAGATTAAATTAAACAAACTGGTTTTCTAGAAACAAATGGGCACAAGGTAACAGAGCAACAGTAGACTTTAAGACAAGCCTACAGAGACCAAACAGAGAAAGGCACAAAATAAAGTCAGGCAAGGGTTTTGTTTGAACATCTTCTACTTTACACTCAAACATTTATTCCACCTCCGGCAGCCAATTCAGGATTGTTTCCAGCAGTGAGTTTTCTTGTGCTTTGTCCAAAGAAACCCATCAATCAGAAGGGAACAGGTAAAATACAAAGACACGACAATAAGGCAGAGGAAGCCCCTCAAGTCTCTTCATTAGATGACCTTTCTGGGGACAGAATTCCCAATGTTCAGGACAGGCAAACCAAGACTATCAAGAAACAGCTCACCACAGACACCATGCCCAGTCCTTATAAGACTCAGGCTGTTGACGCCATGAGTTGAGATCAGCTGATTAATTCTCTGAATTTTGCTTTTATTTTGGAAGGAAGCTGAATTTTGAAAAATTGTTTCACGTTGCACATATTAAGATCTCAAAAAAAACCCCAGTGTTAAAAACACCGGATCTATAATGTAGTCAGATTTTGTAGTCAAGTACTTAGGGTAATTTTTATTCCATGTACCCCTCGGTGCTTTGAAAAACTAATTTTCATATGGACAAACAGAAGCACAACAGTTTCTCCCTGTGAGCCATGTTCATGTGGTGTAGCCAATTCTCATTACTTCGTTGTAAATCATGTGATAATTGGTTTTTACTTTTTCTGAAGCCAAGGTCCTGGAATCATGCAATTATTTAAAAACATAAGCTTTCACTTAAACCAAAAAATCTGCTTCTAGCCTTTGTGTTTGTGGAGGAGGGCCCAAGCCCAAAAATCTATAAGACTTGCAAAACCCAGAGGACAAACAAAAGAGACCCAGACTTGTTGTTTATCTTTTAAACAAACATCACAATTTTGCAGGGCTGGGTTTACACTTTCTGACCACACAGGATTACTAGCATTACTCTTCAGTTCATATGCTTTAGCTCAAATTCACATATACATGCACATTCCAGTATGTAGTTTCTGCCCGATGATATAAAATTATGCCAAAAATGTTTCTTATACCATAGGCTAAAACCTACTTTACCTTTTTCACACAAGTAATCCCATCTAAGGCAACCAAGATTTAACCTTCCAGCTCCCATGTCATTATTAATTTACCAGATAGATCATTTTTCAAATGGCAGATTTGCAGAGTTCAGCTAAATTTTTCTGCAGACAATACCCCTTGGGGCATTTTCTCCTTGCTCTAGAAATTCAACAAGGAACTGTAAAGACTACTAGAGCACTTCAAGAATTACCTCTTTTCAGTCCTAGCCTCTGCTATATACTTCATCACATTTCATATGAAATCTGGTAAGTAAAAATCAGCTTCTTAAAAGATTTGGAAAATTCCACATATTTAGCAGCATCTTAAGCAGCACTTAAGATTTGAGGGAAAGAAAGTGAATTTTTTCATAAATGCACAGTAATTATTCCAGAATAAAAGTGATCTTAATCCAGAATAGAGGCATACAGCAGGACAGTCCACTACTGGAAGGGAAAAAGCATAGAAGAACACACAGTGTAATACAACACGTCTTTCCTTAATCTAGCCAGGTCAGCTCCCAATCATGGGGGAACTACTGTCACAACAGCTTCAGCACATATGGTACAAGCCCAGCTGAAAGCCTGGATATACAGGTCATAGCTGGAGCTTCTGCTTCACTGCTGCTGGGACCACAACTAGTTCACTTAAACTGAGGTATTTCTCCATTACTGCAAAAACATGCCAGCTGTAAATCTGGAGTGTTGCTTTCTAGAAGCAAGCAGCACACTGTCACAACGCTGCGTGCACATACGCTGTCTGAAACCAAGTCAGAGAACAGCACTTCTCATGCCAGAGCAGCCATCAGAAATGCAAGCAATTTAAAGAGTACTAACAGATTTTATTGTAATTTATTTCCAAACTTCACTGGCTGACGAGCAAATTGATCAAAACGGTACCTAGAGTTCTCTCCAGCTTACTCTGCACTGGTTTACTACATTGCATGCATACAGACCATGGGGTAGCTCTCAGCATAAAATCCCAAATCAGCACATCAGAAATGTATTTATACCCGATGGACATTTGCACTTGGCTCAACAGGCACCAAACTACATTGTCTGGCCTTGAGAGGCAAGAATGGTACAGTTACCTGGCATCTCAGAAAGACACCCATGGGAGACAATCACCGTCTGTAAAGATCACTGAGGTAACCATATAAATGAAGAGAGGTAACTCTGAAGAGTCTCAGATACGGTAAGAAAAGAAACAATGTCTGAAAGCTAAGGAAGGGAAAAAAAAATCAATTAAATATATGCACTAAATTCTTAAGAGGAGAAATAGACATACTCATCATTGTCAAACAGACAAGAAGAGGAAAATGACATACTCATGTAATCATACCGAGCAGTAGCAGGTATTTAAGAGAGATATATTCTAAAGCACTTTCTGAGACCATATACATCAAATTAAAAAAATTTCTAGGAACACCATCTAAAACATTCTCAAGAAGCATCACACCAAGATGGTGCCCAGCAAAATACATGTAGTTAGAAATAGCTGATTCAAGGCATCTTATTTAGTCCGGTCTGAATGAGAATAGACTCCAGTGTTACCCACATCATACTTTACAGTACCACTCAATGCAATAGGACCACACAAGATATAACCAGCTGCAAAATATACAGAATGCTTTCACACCTGCCCATATAGGAATAATACTGCATTGCTCTTCTTTCTTAAAATAAGCTTATATCATCTTTGTTTCATCGCATCAGGTGGTTCAAACACTGTTTTTGCTCTCCTACTACTTGTTTAGATGATTTGAAGAGGTAAACCACCTTCCTAATATATATTAGAAATATACAGAATATACATATATATACACATATATGCTGTTTATATTCTCTCTATGTAAATCCATTTAGGTATGCCTTAAACTGTTAGGTGAAAAAAACTCTGCCATGCAGAAATAAGGTGGTTGCTTGTATTGCTGCTGTACAGCAGAAAACAGAGCCATGATCATAGTAAGAGGTCTGATGGAATATGGCTGCAGGAGCAGAAGGGTGCTGAAAAACCAGCTTGGTCACAAAAACAAGAAATGTGGACTAGGATAGTGAGAACTCAAAGAGTGCACAGCCTCACCACAAACTTCATCTGCTTTCAGCTGCTCTAAGGCAAGCAGAGCAGGAGTCATGGCTTTAAACTACTGCTCTGATCTATCATCTCACCTGCCCAGAGAGCCAGACCTAACGTTTCTACAGTATTTATATGTCCATTTGGGATTAATAAATCTATTTACTTATTATGTCACCATGCCATGTAATACCAATCTCTTTCACAGTCAGAGGGAAAACTAAATGTATGAAAATGCCTCATGCAGCTGACGAATGCAGCAAGCTGACTGACCTGCCTGTGCATCTCCATTTACTTGGATTCAAGAATTTGCAAACCAGTTACAAACACTAAGGGACGTTACCAGCTGACTACCATTTTTCTGTTCTTTTGTTCTGTGAAAATCCTTCTGCTACCTTGCAATTTGGTCCTTTCCAACGCAAACCATTCTATGATTCTATGAATTATCAAATACTGGGCATGAAACGTTGTACCTAGTTTGTGAAACAGTAAGGCCTGGTACACCTTTGTTGCTTAATAATTGATTATACCTTTTAAAATCCTTAACTTGACCATGGCAGTGCTTTGATTAAAGTTGCCTAGCCTGTCAAAAGCACTAGTTACAGCTTACATTAGCACATCTCATCAGTCACTAACACAATCTCTCTGCACTCATTCAATCACTGTGTGAAGCTCTTGAGTTATTTTCCAGTGCAGTTGCTCCCATCTATGTTAAGCTAATCCAAGATAGACCGTTCAAGTTAATTTTGCAGTGAAGACATACACTGAACGAGAGAACGTGATTTTCTCAACTGCATGGCGTAGTTAATGCCACAGTTGGGAATGATACATACCGGCTTGATTTCCAGCAGTTCCATCCACTAGACAAACCACTTCCCATTCTTATTGTGAAAGCACATATTGTGGTTTAATACAAGACCGGGCAGCTGATCAAGTAACAGCCTGGGTTTTTTTCAGTTTGAAGTTTTTTTCCTGAATTTAACAGTTGTGAGATTCTGAAATGTGTCTGCAGATGAATCAACAGCTTAAATGGTTCAGTGAGCAACATAATTGTATGGATTTTTTTTTTTTTTTGTCACCATGCACATTTTAACATATTTGGACTTGGCAGACATAAATTTGAGTAAAACTCATTTCAGTTCTATTTCTGTTCTCTTTAACTCTCATTTGTTAACCATATTTCTGCTGAAAGGCTAATATTGAAATTAAGAAGCATAAATCTACAAAAGTTAATGGAGCTTTGCTGATTTACATCAGCTTGAGATTTCAGCCCTCATATTTTTCTTTAATTAGAAAGGTTCAGAGCCATAAACAGTGCAGACACTGTAAGTGCACGATGTTGTTCTCAAGTATGAGTTTAGAACTAGCCAAAAGAATTCTGAAGTAGAAAAAAATTAGTGGATGGTGCATTTCAACAAAGACAGAAACAAAGTTTTCATGGCTTTTCATAATAACTATAAGGCACAAATCAAGGACCTAGATTCCGTAATGGGCTATGACTGCTGTGCCCCTGTAAGGTCGTCAGCACAAATCCAGCCCACCAGCCACAGAAGCTACTATCAGTCCCATTTCAATTAGACTTGTTTTTTGACTCAGACACCCATTTAAGTACTCTGATAAAGTTTCTGTGATGATCTTATCTAAAAAAAAAGTCACCATGCAAAGCCATACTTGCTCTTGCAGTTTATTTCACTGAAGACAGTTCAAGCTGTAACTAAACAGCAAAACCACATTCAACTAGACTACAGTACTATTTACACTGAGGAATAATTATGAGGAATTATCACTGGTAGGCAAAACAAAATCCTACATACTGAGAAACATATGTTGCCATTTTTGCCATTAATTATAGTCAATGGCACTCATGCCTTTTTCTAATGGATTCACACAAGCAAGTTAACAGAAGTCCAGTTCATGCAGCTACTATAAGAACAGCACAGACAAAACAAAGCCAAGCTAGCACACAGGTTCTGCTAAATCTTCAGAACCACCAGGTACTGCTTTCTACACAACTGATGGGGAAAAGTACTGAGACATCTATGTCAGACCAGGCTCCTTATTCTGGTTGGTAATCTAGGCATTGTGGGCACTATGCTCCACTAACTGCACAGTGAACAGGGCCATGGCTGGCCCTGTACAGACACGATCTGAATTACTTGGGCACTCTCTTAAAATGTGATGCCAAAAGAGCTGCCCCACCTAAGACAAATCCCTTGGAGAAAGCAATCAGAATATAACCCCTTAAGGAAGCACAGATAATGTCCAAGTATTAGAGAATTCCAGCCATATACAGTAACATGGACTGATACCATCTGAAGCTAAGCCTTACCCCTGTTACCCAGGGATGCTGTGGCAGTTAGGAGTGTCACTGACAGACTGAAATAAATTCAATTATTTGTGGAAATATTTGGAACACAGGAGATCATCAGAGGACTCAAAGACAAAAGTGGGGTTTCACACTGGAAGAGGCCTGCCCTGGTTTTGGGATGAGGCATACCACACTGGGCTGTCAATGGTGAAAATAAAAGGAAATGACAGATTCTGACACATACAGTAATAACTGTAGACCTTAACAAATACCAGCAACATACAGTAATGACAGAGAAGGCTGCAGCCAAGGAGGAGTGATGGGGTACTGTCCACAGGGCTCTTCTGCCACCACATCAAGTGGGAAGAAATTTGTTTGAAAATCAAAAGCAGGCGCAGCTTCCGAGAAAAGAAGGATGGCACAGCTGTGCCAGGAGGCTGAGGAGGTGGCAGTGGCAGCTGGAAGAAGCTGAGGAGGTGGTGGTAATTGCCTAAAATTAACATTCAAAGACAGAACAGTGTACCCATGAATAACTGACATGAACAATCACAAGATGAGTTGAATCTTTTCCTACTAATAAGTGCAGCCACATAAAGGCATCATTGACTAACCTTCAGTGAATAAAGCACTGTCAAAAGTAGTGACAGCAAGAGCACTGTAGGAAAAGTAGATATAGGATACAGAATAATGTTAATTACTACAGAAAATAGATACACAGACTTTACAAGGTCACATTTCCCCACACATTTGATATGCAATCAGATATTCCATTTTTCCTAAAAAAAAACCCCAAAAACAAACCCACCTGGCGTAGCTCCAGGTTAAGGGATACAGACTGCAAGGAGGGAAGGGTTTGGAGATTCCACAAAGCCAGTTTACATGCATTTGGCTTAAATGCCAGCTGCGCTTCTAGTAAGCCTTTAAATGCTACCATACTGACATACTAGAGACATGAAAGTGAGACCACAGGCCTACATATGTTAAAAATAAACAAAGTAATAACATAATTTTGCAAGCAATTTCTTACAATTCAAATCCAACAAAGTAGGGCTGCAAATCAGTTCACACAAAAGTCATGCTATCATTATGGCATGTTCTCCTCGTTAGGAGAAGCTGAAGTACTGGATTATCTTCACAGTGTTCTTAAAATTCATTTTCACATATATACTATTTGTAAAAGGTATGTACATAATAATACAACTAAGCACAATAGTCAATGTCGTAAAAACAAAAAAAAATCATAGACAACACTACAGAGGATAAAGAGATTACTGATAAAGAAATTACTATGCGAGTGAAAGGTTTTAAGGAAAAAATAGCATACAATTGGGAAGAAATCAAAGACTTTTTAGGAAGACATAAAGAGCTAAAAAAGAGAGGGCTGAAACAAGTACAGCGCATATGGAGAGAAGCACAGAAAATAAAATGAGGAGTGGGAAATTAACACAAAACATGCACAGTAAAGAATAACTACTGAGAGGTAAAATGATGTACCATTTTGGCCTAAACATTGTGGGATGTGCTAATCAGACATGGGAACATCCAGGAAGAAATGCCTGAAGATATCAGATTCAATATCTGAGAACAGAAAAATGCATGAGAAGCAGGCACAGATACACATACTTGGAAATTGCCATCAGAGAAGTTACGATTGAACCCATCAGAGCAGAGCTGAAGATGTCATAAAGAAAAAAAAGCAACAGAAGAAACACAAATTATACCAAAAGAAAAATAAAAAGGAGGCAAAAAAAACTATGAGCAAAGCAGAAGATATTCAATAGAGCACAACACCAAACAAGATAAGAGCAAGGAAGAAACAGAGGCAGTGACAGTGGTATGACAGGAAGCGTACAGACAGATCAAGAACTGTCCCAGTGATCTCCCTAAGGAGACAGACAAACAAATGGCAATTGCCCCCCACATTTCATTAGGAGTGCAGACGTAGGAACCACAGACATTCAAAACGTTTTAACCAAAACAGTCAAACTGTAACTCACATAAAAGAACCCACAAAAATAAATGACATATAAAGAGCCTGATCAAACACCTTCAGTCAGGTAAAACTTGCCGTTCAGGGCAGGTAATCTGCAAGACTTCAATAATTTGCAATACTGAACTCTGAAACACCTTACAATAAACCCAGCAGTATTTACTTAAGCCCAATTATTTTCATTGTAGCTTTCCCCTGAAAAATGACCACACATTTTGGCCCAATTCAACATAATTTTTCTTTAGATTTAAGAATCCTTTCTCTGCCAAAATCTAAATTACTTTTTGGCTGACATTTGAACAGGATTAATTAATAAACTATAACAGTTGGGCTACTATTCTATTCTCAGCTCAGGCAATACCCTGACACATGACCTTGAATAAACCACTTGGATGCAGATCATCTGTTTCCATTCTCACTATTTTGTCTCTTCTGATGATAGGGATACAAAGAGGTTTTCCAACTGAAGATTTGGTAAATAATAGTATCTACATTAAGCAGCAAGCTAAAAAACTACTTTCCTTGTTATCAGACATAAACATACCAGCAAGAATAAAGAAGGAGATGTAGGAGACTTGGGTCATTTAGATAAGTTAGCTGGACTTGCTATTACTTCCATCTTTCTATCTGTAAAAGCTTAGTTAACAGTATCAAACAGACATAAGCTAGATGTTTTTCTACTTTTGATATGTGTCAACATATGCTTATGTGTATGTATTTGGTGGAAATTTTTCAGACTTTAGTGATACTAAACGTAATGGTTACAAGATTTTGCCTCTTTCTTAAACAGAAATTCAGCAAATGAAAAAAGCACACTGCAATGTGAGTACATGCTGTGCAGAGGCACAATGCAGCCATTGTGGTCTCAAGAGAAAATAATTTTAGACAAAGCTACATTTCATGCTTTGAAGTGTTGAACTCTACAAACACTGAGACTATCTGATCCTGCTAGCATCTGCCTTTCCACTAGCTAAAAGGAATCACTGAATGGTAGAAGTAAAAACAATACTACTCTTTATCAGGTGAGTTGAAGCAGACTCTGACCACACCGAGCAAAAAAATGGAGTTGAATGAACTGGAAGCATCCTCTTCTACTTGGATTTCCCTGAATTGCATAACCAGGTAAAACAGCATGTTAGCTCAGGCTTGAAACACCTGTGCTTCCATGTACAAGTAAACCCCCACTTAACCCAATCCACTAGCACGTTTCCTCTCCCATTCAACCATATAAATTATATAACCCTCCTGAAGAAGGGAAAATAGAAAAAGAATTTCATCAGCTGAGATAAAATTGAGTTCAATGTAAAATAACTTGTACTCTTTATCTTTGTATTAAAACACAAAGCAAGCAACTTAATGGGTTACTGGAGACATACTAGAAGACAGTGCTGTGCTGAACAGCCAAACTTAAAAGCAACTCTGTACCAAAACAAGAAAGGAAGAACACAGTATTAGGGGTAGGGTGTGACTTTTTAAAGATAATCAAGTATCACTTTCAAAGGCCTAGCTATTAGAAATCTTCCAATCACATTTATGAACAAATAGCCCCTAAATTCCATTAGAATATTGATTCAGATAAAACTCAGGGCGGGGGGTGCGGGTGGGCAGAAGGTAATTAGACCTAAATATGCTACATGGGTGTTTGTTCCAGTTCTGTCCCAAAGGAGAACGAATCTAGATGACCCAAAATTTTTCTTCCAGCCCTATGTTTCTCTGACTGGAAGTGCAGAAGCTCCATCTGGCTGATCTATTCAAGCGCAGGTGCCCCAAACAAAGTCTGAGCATCATCATCATAGATGCCTATTTCTGAATAATTATCCAACCTGACCATTTGCTGCCACCTCTCTGTCTCCTGATTTCACATTTCCATCTTGCCACCTATGCTTACCTCAGCCTCCCACTCTCTTTGCACCAAACTTGCTCTCAGCCCTTTTTAAATTGCACTTCTAATCCACAGCCTTCCTGCTTCAGGTCCAGCCCTTGCAGGACCTTCTTGCATCTCAGTCACTTTCCTACGTTTTATTTTAGGCCCTAATCTAGGGGGCTTAGCATGGGTAAACATGCTTTCTCAAATAAGGATCGACATCAACACATGCTGTACTAAGCCAAGCTCTGGGACTGTCCTTCCTGTTGAAAGTGAAGGGTTGTTTTTTTTTTCAGTTGTGATTAATATCTTTCTAGGTATCCTGATGGCATGTTGTAAACTTACTGACCCCTATAAATAAGAAAAATAGAGGAGGGAAAAATGTTTCAGGTTCCTTTTAGTTCACTGAATTGTAACATATTTGAAACTGGTTATAAAGCACAGCTGTAAGAAAACAATAAATACTGTATTGGGTTTTGGTTTGGGGCTTTTTTTTTTTTAAGAGATTTTTGGCCAGAGCAAGGGTATGTAACATTTTCCTATATATTCTTCCTAGTTTTTTCAATATACAGCTCTGTTCTGTATTTCAATATAGCTCTAAATAAATAATAATTCCCCCTTCTCCTTCTATTTCCATCTTTTAAAAGTTCTCAAAATCTGTTATTTTAAGGTAACTCTGGTCACAACAGGATACAGAAGGACTGCGATAAACAGCTTTTATCTCCTACAATGAAAGGAAGCAATTAAGAAGCCAGAAGCATCGTTCTTGGTCTTGCAAAACTGCAGCACAAATGAGGAATACTTAATAGCACAAGAATGAAGATGCAAGTTTTCAAAGATGACTGGAGGATTTAGACCTATTTTGATTTTATTGAAATTGTGTATCCAAACCCCTTAATCAACTGTGAAAATTTCAGCTAGTGTGTTCAGATACCATGATACTAGAGGGAAAATGTCTAAAATTCTGGTTTGCATGTGCAGTGTAATATAAGAGATACTACACTCAGTGGATCTAACAAGAAATTCCATTAAGACTCTACCTTGAATGTTTTAAAGTAAAATAACCCACTTAAACATTTCTAACATGCCAATAACCTTAGAATACAGTTGCAAATGCTACGTAAAACAGGATATTTATCTCCAGCTGAAAAGCTGCCATATTGACAGCCTAAGAGTTCAGGTCCCAGCACTGTATGTAAAGAACCAAAGAGACTTCCAAAATTTTTGCGGGTTGATCCATTTCCTCATCAAAAAAAAGGAACAAAAGAAGAATAAAGTATATAAAATATGAGAAGACCATGATCAAGAAGAAAGAAAGAAAGAAAGAAAGAAAGAAAGAAAGAAAGGAGATGAAGATACAATAAACAGAATCCTGAAAAACTTCCACCAGTCATAAAGGATGTGATTAGTACTACTTGGCTGTATAAGATGCACTCTTTTCTGGGGTTTCTATAGCTCTCTGATACAAGGACCTCCCAGCACTTTCTAGGTGCTTAGAAGAGGAGAAGAAATAATTTCTATGAATAGTTAATATATGCAAAATTTAAAATATGTATTCAAACCAAATATAGTACTTGCAAAATTAAGTAGTCAAACTGAATCTAAAGAAATCTGTTCTTTCAAAAATACCAGCCCAATAACTATGCTTCCAAGAATAATCTCTAATATAAGATCAAGGTTTAAAATAAGTCCTTACTGCTTGCACTATTCCCTTTTGTGAGAATCTGGAATAAAAAACAAAGTGTCAATACATAGTTTGTCTTCCAAATAAAGCATTAACTTGCTAAGAATAAGAATTGCAAAGCTTATGTATTACAGCACCACCTGGTGCGGCTTGCATTGGATACAAATTATAAGCGGACAAAAACTACCAGGTCATCTAATTTACCTGTCAACCAGAGCAGAATTCATCACTATAACACATCTTCGGTGCTTTTCATTGTCTTTTTAAATTATTTGTTTTGGAAAACATTATTCATATCCAATCAGATTTACGAACAATATTTGATTCATAAGTGGCTTATAAAATTCCAGTTACAAGACTGATAGTTCAGTTTTACTTAACAAATATGTCACTGGTAAACCCCATGACTTCCCACATCATGACGACTGTCAAGCGAGAAGGAAAACATGCCACTATATTCTTAGAATTTTAACTTTAATATGTGTTTCAAGCAGAAAAACGGGAAATCTCAATGTGAAAACACAAGGTGGATTAGCAAAGATCAAGATACAAAGCAGCATGACTCCTCAAATCCTATGAGAGAAGGTCTTTCTACCAGGTGATAAAGGGGCATTCCACTGGTATTACACAGGGGACTACACAGCACACTTAATTGCATTGTGCTTAGCTGTTCACATGCTTAGCTGCTTGGAAAATTATAGGAGAGAAATCAATCCTTTCATTATTCTGTCAATATTAGGATAGACAGCCTTAGCAAAGCATGTCTGGAACACTGTAAAACATCTATGTATCTGGGTCATAGGCACCCTGTGCATTGCTTTACAAAGTGTTCCATTTCCCCTTACCTTTCTTTGCTAAAAAAGAAAAGTTATTGCATGACACACATAATCCAAAAAGCAAAAGACCTTATTTACCTCTTGTGCTGTCATAAATGAAGAGTAATGCATGAAATCCAACAGAATGTGAACTGGTATAGATCAGCAGAAAATCTGCCCCAAAAGCCTTTACTCCATTAGCCAGGCCTTTCTCTTGCCAGAGAAAAGAAATGAGTTGGTGCGCTCAGCTACAATGATTCTTTTTAATGCACAGATACGTGCTTGTGTTTATTTTTTTTGTCCCAGGCTACTGGCAGGGAGGTGCATCTCTGGCTAGATACAGAACAAGCTAGCATCTGCCTAGTCATACAAAAGTGATGAAATTTAGAACAGAACATAGAAATCTTATTTAATCCTGCCAAATTCTGGTGTTTAACTATTCTGTAAAACTGATTATTGCCTACAGAGTAATCCACTGTCCTCCATTCTGCAAAGAGAAGAGCATTCTTGACAACAAATCACAATACAACTTTTATGAATAAGCTGGCATATTTAACTACAAACTGGCATATCTCACTATAAAAGTGTACAAAAGAAAAGGTGAAACTAACACTGAAGGATGGACGCAGATGCTTCCTAAAACACTCAATAGTAATATTATCTACATTCTTGCATGTCACTGTCATGAGTTTGGATAATGGCCAACCAACTTGCAGGCAGGCCTTTCTTTACAATCAAATGCTTGCGAAGTTTCTAATTACCTCTCAAATTCTGCCAGAGACTTTTGGCAATTTTTAAATAGGTTTTTTTTTGTAGTTGCAATGCCATTACAAAAAGGAATCTGGTAAGCTAAATCACTTCCATAAGTTCCGAGTCTATGCAAAAGCTTGTGCACGCACATCACCCATTGTCCCGTAAGATAACCCCTAAAGACAGACTGAGTATTAACACTGTCACTCAAGCAGAAACAGCCTAAAGGAACGAGGAAATTTCCTTTATTATATTTTTAATTTTGAAGATCTGTTACCCAAAAGACACCACCTGCCAATTTCTTCTGAAATACAGAGGGGTACGTTTCAATGGAATAAAAAGCATGAATGTTAGTCACAATTACACACAACGCTCAAGCGATAATTGAAAATTCATTTTGCTGTTTGCTTATCCCCTTCATTTCTCATTTTATGTGTATACAAGTCATTAAAATTTCCCTTAGGACCAGCCTAGGCTTATTTTTTCAGCTTCTTTTCTTTGAGGTTGAAACTATGCATCACCAGAACACCATCGACTGCCAGCAATTAAATTAGGTAAAACAATATCAGGCAATTTTGAAAATAATTTTCAAAGAAACTACTCCCTGCGCAAGAAAATCAAGTGAGCAAAGTAGCTGTAAACCCTTGTCAGTATCCTGAAAAACTAATTAGGTCTATGCTTTTGATAAAGGAAACTGAGAAGAACCTTTCACCTCTTCTGTAAGATCCAATTTGCCTCGGAAATTTCTAATTTCTCTTTTGGTGTGTCACATGTGATCCACCCAAATACAAAGGAAAAAAAAAGAAAAAAAAAGAGAGAAAATGAAAGATCAAGTGTTTTTGGACTTGTACTAATGAATAATGTATGTCATTATTCCAACCACAGTATAAATTTTCTAAATCTAAACTTTCATGCCTAACAGTTTATCAAACATACCTTCAAAGTTACCATAAAAATAACTCAGGCATGCTTTTTTAACAAAAATACGAAACCACCAGCAAAGTGGTTTAAATTATGACCTCCATTCTACTTAGCTATCACCAGAATCTAAACATTTACTTAATAACACCAAATATGTGCAAAAACAGGTTTCACGAAGTCTCATGTTCCTTGGGAACTGCTGAGCCTAGAAGGTGCCCAGGTTGCTGTGGTACAATGTTTTGCGTACTTATTTAAGCCGGCCTGTATGAAACACCTTGGTGACTCTTAGCACACAGGGATCTTGGAAAAATGCCTTCCAGCTTACCCACTACTACTTAGAAGGGAGAAAGCAAACCATTTAGTCTGTTATTAGAATAACATTCTTCATTTATGGGCAGTCCTGCTTCAGGAAGGCTGAAATCTTTATACAAAAAGACTCAACTGGGACTGGTCATATGTCCAAGAATCTGAACATCTGCAGTCCCCAAAAACAAAGAGGCAGGGTGCCCCCTTTCCCAGTTACTCTTAAATTTAATTTCAGTGTGCTCTCCCATTGCCTAAGACCCAAGTAAAAGACTAAAGAAAAAGAAGACAAATATCAAGCAGTGATTATCTTCTACATATTGTGCAAGATTTTATTCTTTTTTACATTCAGTTTCTAAATGCTAACTACTATTCTTCCAAAGTGCAACCAGTGTGGTTTCTTTTAAATGGTCCCCTTGATAGGGGATCATTTTTTTCAGTGCTCTCCCAATGTTCAAATCAGAAATACAATATTGTTTGTCCTCTGAATATTTCATATCAAGTTCTCAAACACATGTAAAAACCAGTGAGGTGATACCCTAGTGTAAGTTTTTATCACAGTAAACACTTTTTCCTCTTTTCCAAACATTTTTCATAGATTTGCACTTTTTGAAGCTACAAAGGACCTCTCTGTTCAGTTATCTTAATCTTCTCTTTAACCTACTGCCAGATGGGTTATGCCAAGAAATCCCACATAATCATTTGTTTATGAATCCACTCTGGATTTAAAGACAATAAATTATGTCACTTTTTGAAGCTAGATTACGCACATTGTTAAAACATTCATTAGCTTTTTACTGTGCAATTATCATAGACTTGCTTATAATTTTCATTTCCCGCTGGATAAAAGTGCCAGTGTAAGCCTTCAGGACAGTTCTATTTGTGTATCAGGTAAGGATCTCATATCCCAGGGCGCAGTTCTGTATCATTACTGCTTAAGACATGATAAGACATAAAACTGCAAGATTTTCAACAATTTCCATAATAAATTATTTCAAATTGCTGATAAGTATATGGACATTGAGGCATTCAGTTCTGTAACAAGGGAAAAGATCATGGGCTGTTTTGGTCAGCAATGGGTGTTCCTGCATCCCTCAGTCACAGAGGCAGACACAAGCTTACCTCCACAACTGTTTGTAAAACACAGGTTCTACTCCTGACAGGGGTTCTTGGTGGCTAATGTAGCATATCTACATATTATAGACACAAACAGTATTATATTTTAGTGCTGTAAAATCCCATTACACTAGGATATCTTAGTTGCAGACCCACACACAGATATCACCGTACAAACATAAAGCAATTACCGAATGCAGCAACTTAATTCACTTCTTTTTTAGGCAAAATAACAATTACCAAGGTCTTATATACACTTATATACAGGTAACTTTATCTGCATTTTCCTTCATTGTTTCACAAGGCAAATTGTTAGGCTTATGTGCTAACCAGCACTATTAAAGCACAAAGTGATCACTAGCAAGACTGATGCTTTTGCTTGGTATTCTACCCAGAGGTAAAAACCTGCTGTAACCCGTTCAGTGTAAGCAACATCCCGCACCACATCTTTTCAAAACACCCTGAAAACCCTCCCTCGGCTGGACAGCTGCCTCGGATTTGCAGTTCAGATACGGAGGCCAACCACAGTGAAACGGCTGCAGTGACTAAGGCTGGAAAGAGTCCGTGGCTTGCAGATTCCCTTGAAATGAAGGGTTGATGTTTACCATATGATCCCTGTCAGGCTGCTGGTGAGTTGCTGAACCCCAGCTGCACCACTCAAGTGCCAGAACTGCAAAACAGTTTATACTGCTGTGAACCCATATTGTGAAAAATGAAGAAAACAGATGAATCCAAAGAACTCCTTTGTATACTCAGAGTCATCTCAGGCTGGTGTGATAATGGCACATTTTAAAAGATCTTATTTTTAATAAAAGGTCAAATTCTGCCATCAAACATGTACACATGAATTATTTTAATAAGGAAAATGAAGCCACAGACCACATCATAAGCAAACGTCTCTATATAAAGAAGAAAAAGTATATTTCAAAAGTCAGAATTTCAACATTAAGTGAAAAAAAACAATATCTGAATTAGCATTTACTCATTACCAATATGCATATGAATCAAAAAGATGCACATACAACAGCTGTCTGCTATGTTTACATGCTTCAGCTGTTTTCCATATCTGAAAACAGCAGTACTGAAGTTGCATGCATGAACGGTATCAGGACTAGGAGGAGTACAGGAAGAATGCATATTGGGAATGAAAGGAGGGATAAAATGTGGAGATAATAGGGAAGTGGTCAGATTCAGCAACTCAGCACCAGTACCTACATTAGAGGAGGGGGAAAAGAGAATGAAGAAAAGACTAGGAGATCAGGAAAAACAAAGAATCACATATTTGCTAAGCAATAGACCTTTCCAAACACATTTGGTGGTGTGTGCACCCACACACATATTCCTTAGGGTTACCTAATAAAAATGTTAAAAAATAAAATGTGTTTGGCTATAAGCCATATGAGATGAAGCTGTGAGCTGTCTCTCTCCTGAGATCTCACCAAAGCTGACAGCCTGAGTTAACAAAAGGAAAGTTTCCAATGTGTTTGGAGAAGAGACAGCTTAGGAGCAGCTTGGTTTTGGTTTTGGTGACAGAGGACAGAGGACAACTCAAAAAGAAAAATAAGAGAGTGACTGCCACAAAGATGGCAGTGAAAGAGTGAAGAGGAAAAAGAATACCAATGACAGACACCCTAGGGATTCCAAAGGATGACAACAGTGACAAATTAATTTCGAAAAAAACTGGAAGTAATAATACTTCAAAAAGAAAAGAAAAAAACCCACGTTATTTACATGTTGTGAGAAGGCCCTCTAAATGAGTGCATTTAAAAGAGCAATAGGTGCAGAGATCCTGCTCTTCACTCCTCATGCACTGACACACTTTCCAGTCTCTTCAGCTGCATATACAGCAAGTCTCCTTAACTAATACCTGAGTGTCAGTGAGAACTAGGCACTGCTGTGAAGAGACCACACTGAGAAGTACTTATGGGCTAGATAGAGAGAGAAATACATAAGTTTGAACAGCTACTAGAACACCTAAACTAGATACTCATGGATCTAAACAAGAGTTAAGCTTTGCAGTAAGAGTTAAGCATACCTACAGCACTGAAGTCCAGGTTATTCTAGAGATTAAAAATAGTTCTAATTGCGAAGAGAATGTGTATCAAAGAGACAAACATTACTCCTTATCACTATTAGAGAAGCAGCACTCCACTAACAACAAAAATCAAGCTGTTTCCTTGCACAAAACCTCAGTTATTACAAATGACCAAATAAGTGAGAGCCACAGTGTGGCGAACAGTGGTAAAGCCAGTAATAACACAACAAAACAAATCTATAACGTTCCTTAGTTGCAAAGTTAGTTTCATCTTAAAAACCCCAACAGCACTACCACCTTGGTCCTAAACTTTAAGTCATGAAATAAGTATCCATATTAAACCCTGGCTGACTGTAGCCAAATGGAGCTTTGATTCAATATAAAATAGACCAAATTTCACAGACAATGAACTCTGAGTTCCTTCTAACAGGCATGAGAGAAACAACTGCAGACAGACATCTAATGCTGAAGGCACTGCATTTAACTGTAACTCCTAGATGTGTGGAAAGCAGCAGCAAGTGTTCTGTCTCCACTTTCTTTGGTGACAGTGGCTTTGGTATACTGGATGCCAAGGAAAGTCTGATTCATGAAACTACTATGAGTAGATTTCAAAAATTACGCGTAGATGGAGAAATCCTTGACCACTGTGATGGAACAGCCAACTCTTTACACATAATCTGGTCAACAAAAGAAAGGAAACTAAGAGGTCCTCAGATACACGATGGCAATTTTAGCGTTTTCCAAAAGAGTCTCTGAAATGGATTGTCATTCCCCAGAAGAGAAACATTTTGCACTCAGTGTATCAACCTACGGCAAAACAAAGAGTTGCATTTGACTGACTTTGTTACAACTGATACAGTATTTTGAGCTGGATGGACAGAAGGAACTAATAATCTAACAGTAGTTTTCAGGGACAAAAAGTTGAGTATAAACACTTGTGTATAACTTTTACGCTTGCATTTCTTTATTACACCATTTCAACAAAGCACTTAAATTTGCACATCAGTAGCTTAAATAATATCTAGAAGCTTTTTGAATTGGGCCCTAAGGTATTCCCAATGACTAGAGAAGGCCCATGCCTAGAATCAAAAGACAATTACATTGTAGACTACTTCCCAGACCAACACAATTCTTAAGCTCATTTTCAAAATAGCAACAATGGCCTCACCTAAAACACACGTCTGCCTGTTACACATCTACAAACTTTTTACTGTTTAATATTCAGAGCTTCCTCATATTGCCATGGAGCTATTTCAAATGGAAAATTTTCACATCCATGTCATCAGAAACAAATTCTATGCAACACTACTTTTTTTTTTTTTTTTAATGTGGCACAGAAAGTACTTAGATGGTATTATTTATGCCTTTTAAAAAATGGTAATTTCTGCAAGACAAGAACAACCTTCCAAAAATCTAGATACTACAGAAGAGTGAATAGTGTTCGCAAACTCTATTCACCAAGTAGAATAAAAAGAGAAGAAATATAGCAACAAGGGACACAGAAACAGCTCTGTTCCACTACCTACTTGGTCACTTGATATACCTGCACTAGTGTGTTTATCACAGCTGTTGAAAGAATGTTTAACCTTAAAAAAATACATCCTGAGTAAGGAACAGCTTATATTTGCCCTGCCCAGGATCAAGGTAGGAATCAGGTTCATGACCATCATCCTGGCCTGCACATGTATGCCCAGATTTCAAAACCAGTATTTATCAGATTTTTTTTTTTCGATGACTCTGGATTTCCATCTCAGAGCAGAAAGTGTCCCCCAGTCCTTGGTTTATCTGGGGCAGGGAGAAGAAGCATTATCTTGCTAGAGGTAGAATCACATATAGGCTCAGTATTTTTTTGAAGCCCTAGAATCAGAAAAGCACTTTTGTGGACACGCTATAGGTATTTCAGTATTGCATAACACAGGGTTGTGCAGACCTGGGAAGCAGATTAGCCTTCCTATGTGGTGCTGCACCAAGGCTGTAACTCCTCATGTAATTAAAAAGACCCCAAGCCTGAGGTGGTGGCAAAGCTGGAGTAGGAAGTTCCTGTCTCGTATCTGCCCTGACAAACAATTTTTTCCCACTTTTGTTCTCCCCACTATCCAAGCCATGCATGCACATCTATTCTGAGATGCCTTCAAATAAGGGCAGTTCTTTACCTAGAGCTATAACCTGAGCTGCTTTACAGCACAACAAAGGCAACAGTGGATGGAAGTGGTGAGTCAGAAACAAGAGCTCAAAGGTTATGTCTTCTAAGGCAGTTTTATGACCATAGCCAGCATCTCACAGAAGGAGCTTTAAGATTTCACCTACTTCCAGACAATTCCTACCTAGCTGCACAGCACCTGAAGTAGCAGCCTAGCACTACTACTCTTGCCCAAGGCCAGTTCTGACAGATTGCCTGTACTGGGATACGGGAAGCTGTACACATCCCTTTACTCACCCATACAGACACAAATACTACAAAAAACAAAAGTAAAGTCAGCTACAGAACCCCCTCTCTTCCTTTAGGAGGTTAGCTGGATTTTCTTCTCTCATTTAATTGTGTCATACATCATACGTGTGTGGCATAATTGTGTAATGGATGTGTGACATCCATGCCTGTGTATGCAATAAATGTGTATATCAGTAATTCTGCGTATGAGCATCTTGTACTTCTTACACATATATGACCAGAAAGCACAATATGAACAGAATCAAAATACCCCCTTTATAAGCTGAAAAATACCATGTTGGGAACAAAATTTCAGCTAGATGTTTTAACACTGTAAGATAGCACATCTAGTAGGCTGTAGTAGCAAAAAACAGCAGACATCACCTTGCTTACTGTACAGTACAGTAGATAGGCTGTTTCAAGAGACATTTGTAAAAGCTTTTGATGGTTCACAATTACAGTGCTTTTTAGATCAAAATGTACTCTGCAATTTCTTCTCTTTTAGCATGTGTTCACAGATGACTCAATTTTCTGACAAATACTTATTTAATACTTTTGCTTAATGGAAAAATCAGTGAGAAAAACAGAAAAATACTGGTGGGAGATCCATAATAAGAGTAAGGTGCAGACTCTTTCAACTCTTTGCTTTCTGCTAGCTCCCAATGTTTGATTTATTGGCTGCCCATTCTGTATCATGGATGTTTTGGGTAGGTGTAATGACTACCTATTTTTAACACAGTAAGATTTTAAGAGATGTATTAAAAAGGGTTACACACCCACAAAAATAACATCTTGGCAAAAAAAATGCTTCTGTTTTTCCCAAGACACTTCAAAAGAAAGTCAGGGAAAAATGTTAGTAGTTTCTCCTTCTGTATCTGAACCACCCATAAAGCACATTAAATTATTTCACATTGCTTAAAATATAAGAAAAATACATTATAAGCTTTAATTTTGGCCAAAACAGAGCTAGACTAAAAGCTTATGATGAAGATTAAGAAGATTCAGTTACTTAAAACCCACAGCTGGAAAGATACCTAGGTTGTATGACACCAAACTTCAGCCTGCTAATCTGTTAGGTACCAGCCCTAGGAGAAGGAATAGTGAAGTAATGGTATGCCAAAGGGGATCAGTAAAATAATGACCCCTCTTTCTTGAGTTTTATAGTCTGTCTCTGTTCTGGATGCAGATGCTGAGAAACAGCTGGCAGCAACAGCACCTAGGATACAGGCAAATAATTCCCTTTATACCTATCCCATCCAACTTGCTGGCTGAATCAAGAGGCTACAGAGTAAGGCACCCCTCTTGCTCGCTATGTTTTGCCATCGAAGATTGATCTGTCAGTTCCAGGAAAGACAAGAAGTGGTAGATTTTGCATTATGCAAGACAGAAATTAATAAACTCCTTTTACCTACGCCTACCCTTAAGCACACTTGTACCACTTCCCTGGCTGCACAGTCACCGGATTTCAGCCAGAAGGGCGGACCATACTCTCAACCAAGTCTGCTTGACAGTCTTGTCATTAGGGCATGCTCCGGGGAAAGGTGGCTTTGAATCCACTTACGCTGTGATGGAAACAATGTGACTCACTCTGAATCCCCCAAGCAAGCCTCTCAACTCCTAGACTGCTACACAAAATACAAGCACTGTTGTCTGTCCTTCAGCCACAGCTTTGAGAGAAAATGGCCATAGTTGCCCTATTTTGGGCTAAGCTCAGTGAAATATGTTCCAAGCACATCTTTATACCACTCCCTGCAGGGGAAGCTCAGGTTTGCAAAGAGCACTGGCACCTGGATACTGAACACAGGCACTACCCATGTGCATGCCAGAACTCTGATGTAAATTTTGGTGCTTCTCTCTCTCGTTGGGCTTTGTGGATCACAAGATCACGGAAAAATTCAAGCTGGAAGGGACCTCAGGGGGTCTCCAGTCCAACCTCCTGCTCAAAGCAGAGTGAGCTGTGAAATCATACCAGGTTGTTCAGTGCTTATACAATCACATCTTTAGAAATCTCCAAGGATGGACACTCCACAACCTTGCTGAGCAACCTGGTCCAATGCCTGGCTTCTCTCATTGTGAAAAAAATTCTGCCTTATATCCTGTCTGAACTTCTCTGGTTTCAACTTGTGCACAGTCTCCATCCTTCATCTGCTTAAATTTGCTCCTCAGCTCAGTTCTCTGTCTATAAAATGGGTACAATAACTGTTCTCCACCTCCAGGGAGAGGAGAGCTTGTAAGAATAAACGTCTTTAATATTACTCATTATTGTTAGATCTATTAAGTGAGGGGCTTGCATATGAGAACACTGTAGGCCACCTATGTAGAAAAGGTATTCTAACACTGAGCTCTCAGTCTGGGGCAATGCCTGCTGACCAGTTCTGCAGATGCTACAAGATCTGCAGAGGAACTTGGGGGAAAAAAATAGTTGGAATGAGATCAATAGTCCATGCAAGAAGGAACCTTCAGCTCTGGTTGTAAACTCAGAAGAGAAGAAATGAAGTGGTGACATGACATTCACTCCTTAAGATTCAAAGCACTGCTTTATGTTAATCTTGAGTGTAATCCAATGTATGCACAGAATAGGTAACAATTAAAAGATAAAATTTGTTTCTTTTTATACAAGCAATTTTTCTTTTCAATAATATTGTTTCGCAGTTTGTGAAAGGGCATCCCTCTCCCACAATAATACCAGTTCAAAAGTAAGACATTAAATCTTCTTTGAGGTCTCCGTTTAACAACACTAAAAATTTTACCTTCAGCAGAGCCTGTTAACAATGTGCTTAAACGCTCTCCTGAATTAGGGCCATAATTTGATTATGTATTGCATGAGATCAAGCTGTCAGTTGATTTTAAAATACCTCCTTAAAACGTCCACAGATGCAGAATTATATAATTAAGCTATTTTAGATCATTTAATAAGGTTGCAAAAATGTACTCATAGTAACTTATCACTTGGAAGCATGTGCTGTTGGACTTACGGTTACTAAGACAGCTGGCCTTAATAGAGCAGGGGGACAGGAGAAAGCAACCTGCTAAATATTTTACTTAAGAGCAATTTTGCTTTAATATCTAGAGTAAACAAAAACAGAGTAGGATAGGATATACTATACAGGTTTTATTAGTATTCACTTGAGATTACCTCTATTACTCACTAGCATATTCCAACATTGGAGACACTAACAAAATGTTCATGTGACACAAAACAGAACTGTGTGTTCTGCTCCTGCTTCGGTCACTAGCCACAAATGCACACATCAGTGACAGCAGGCGTGTGACATACATCACAAGATCTCTCAGTTGGGCACCTTAGCCCTAGCATTTTTTTAGATAATTATGCCAGAGTAACACGACTTGCTCTTGCAATTTTCTCTCACAGTTCTTTCCTGAAGAAATCTATATTTTAAAAGTGTTCCAGGTCATACAAGTGTCCAGAATCATAAATAATACCGATCACTGACTGCCTGAAAAAGATAGGTTTTGTTGCTTTTCCAAAGGTAACAGGACACAATAGAAATGCTCTGCTAAAGGCAGAGGAACATGGCTATGAGGACTGTTCTTGAGTGTGTCTACTCAGATGCTGCATGTTTCCATTTATTTTTATGAGTTTGACTGGTCACCCAGATTTCTACTTCTTGTGCTGCACTGCACCCATCCGACTGATATGAGGTGGACTTGCTTTTCACAAAGAGGGGAGAACACAGAACATGGTAGGACTATAAAAAAAAAAGGAAAAAATATTTCAGCTTTGATGTTTTCGCAAACATGCATAGTTACTTACAGAAAAAAATATAATCTTTGCTTTCTGGTCAAATGCACTCAATCAGTACACACTACTCATGGACGGAACCATGCCAGTGATTATACATTGGACTTGGAGGTATGGACATTCCCCCAAAAAAGGATAAGATATAAGTAAGTGAACACGAGGGGGAGCTGTAAGTGCAGAGGGAGAGAGGCACAAATGGCACCACATCAATCTCTTGTCATGGCCCAATTTCCTCACGATTTCCATGAAATATATTCTCTTAGTTCAACTCCTTTGGTTAAAAAGAGATCCACACTACAAACAGATCCCCGAGTTTATTACGGTTCATGTTCCCTGCATGGAAGAAGCACTGCTATGCATGCCCAAAAATTATGAATTCTAATTACTACCCCAGCTACTCAGCTGTAACATATTTTGCAAGTGAGACATGCAGAAAGACTGCAGTCCATCCACATTTTACTGACATCCCACCCAGGAGCTAGTGGTAATGTACAGTGAGGATATAAAGACTAGGAAGTGCTTAAATAGAGAATTTAAAAATATATAGCATGCAGGGGAGAGGGACCTGGGGGTCCTGGTGGTCAGCAGGATGACCATGAGCCAGCACTGTGCCCTCGTGGCCAAGAAGGCCAATGGCATCCTGGGGTGTATTAGAAGGGGGGTGGTCAGTAGGTCGAGAGAGGTTCTCCTCCCCCTCTACTCTGCCCTGGTGAGACCGCATCTGGAATATTGTGTCCAGTTCTGGGCCCCTCAGTTCAAGAGGGACAGGGAACTGCTGGAGAGAGTCCAGCGCAGAGCCACAAAGATGGTGAAGGGAATGGAGCATCTCCCTTATGAGGAAAGGCTGAGGGAGCTGGGTCTCTTTAGCCTGGAAAAGAGGAGACTGAGGGGTGACCTAATCAATGTTTATAAATATGTAAAGAGTGGGTGTCAGGAGGATGGAGCCAGGCTCTTCTCTGTGACATCCAGTGGTAGGACAAGGGGCAATGGGTTCAAGCTGTACCATAGGAGGTTCCACTTGAATATGAGAAAAAACTTCTTTACGGTGAGGGTGACAGCACTGGAACAGGCTGCCCAGAGAGGTTTGGACTAGATGATCTTTTGGAGGTCCCTTCCAATCTCTAACATTCTGTGATTCTGTGAACAAGATATACTACACTGCTACTGATAGATTTTGTGTGCATGCTCAGTAGATGAATAAAGAAATCCATTAAAAAAAGCACTTAAAGGTACACAGTAGAAGATAACAAGCAGTAAGATTATATATGATATAGTGTCTAAGGAACAGTTTCAGCTTCTGTAGACCTGGGCTTCGGATTGAATCGGAATTGAATCCTCTGGTGCAGGTTTCAGTCACAAGCGAAGAGCGCTGAGAGGCTGCCTGGGGCAGTAAGTGACAACAGCAGTGGCAGCTGGGTTGTCTGACTGAAGGAACCGGCATGACAAATTCCATGATAAACAGTTTTTGCATGAGTCAGCAATGCCTGCTTGGTGGGAGAAGCAGATCCGGAGCACTCTGGAAGAGCAAGGAGAGGACAAGAGTCCTGAAACACTCCTAGCGTCCCATATGAGAGCAAGACCCTGGGAGCATTAGTTGGCATTTTGAAATCACCTTCTCCATATGCAGATGACGACAGTAAGCACAGTATTCTAATGGTTACTTTCTAAACTTCGTCTACTACATGTAATCAATAAGAAATGAATAAATGAAAGGTCCAGTTGCACTATACATCCTCTTGTCACTTGTTCTATGAGACAGAGCAGTAATGTCTGCAGAAATACAAACAAGACAACTAAACAGCCTTCAAAGTCACACATATACAAGTTCTTCCAAAATTGTGTTTGTAGTAGAAAGGCCTCTTAATGAAAGCAGCTCACAAAAACCTAAGACAAAGCAAAATTAAAAGTAACGGACAAAATGTAAAGAAATACAGTGTAATAGCAAATTAAGAAAGAAGCTGGTCATATTTCTACCATCTTAGCTGCGCCTTTACCAAAATGTACTTAGAATTGTGTCTCTGGCGACTGAATTACTCTCATGTAACACTGACTATGAAGGACACTTGTTTTAAAACAGAAGAGTAAGATATACGAAATTCATCAAACTCTCAGTATCCAAGGTATTTGGGATGCCTGTCTCCACTAAGGATAAACACGGTCTACATGACTAACAGTCTGAATTTTAAATTATTAATGTCACATGGTTGTCTCATCACCAACTTGATATACATTACAGGGAACCAAACTTCTAACGGTAAGTGCTCACTACTGTCTAAAGAGACAAATATTCAACAATTAAAAAGAAAACCAAAACCACTGTCATCACTGTTTTTGAGTGGATGAATATTTTTTTAAAATTTGTAGATAAAATAGCTATAGCATAACATCTGGTACGTCATTTGAAAGGTCTGTAATTTTGTCATTAAATATTTTCAGGGAGGAGCTATTTCAAATGCAATATTCAACTTAAGAAACAATTTAAGTATATCTTGGGTATACATAACTGCCTAGTGTCTAGTATTCTGTGGTTACAACTGTCTTTCTGTTTGTAGTATTCTGTAGCTTCCATTACTGTAGCACAGCATCTCTGTCTAATGCATGCAACTTCATTGTATTTTTGTGAGACAAAAGTTTTTTTACTCAAACTCCATAAATGAGGCCTAAGACATGGACAATTTAATCAGAACCACCAATTTTAGTGCTAAAACAGGACTAACACAGAACTTGAGCAAATAAGTCTGAAGAAACAATCAAGAAAGTCTGCACTAACAGTTACCTGTCCCTGGAGGAAGGAGGAATTCAGCACCACCCTGTTTATCTGGCAGGTTCCCCAGGCAATTTCACCTGTGCAGAGCTACCTTCATCTGGGGAAAGAGGCAACTAGCTTCTAACCAGGCAACACTGCCCTCCAGTCACAGGGTAAGACAGAGCCCCTAGAGAGGCTAGTTCAATTAGGTACGCTCAAAGTACTCCTCACACATCTCAGTAAGACTGAATTCAACACAAGCCACTGTTACTATGGCCATTTGCATTAACAAAGCTAAACCTAAATCCTCTAATTCCCAGACCAGACATCACATCTCACTGGTTGCTAGTTCAAGAGAGTACCACCTCTCCTTAAACAAAACCAAAACAACAACCAAAAAAAACCCAAAACAAAACAAACAAAAAAATCAAACCAAAAAACCCCCAAAAAACAACCCACTGATTATCTCAACTAAAGACCTACAGTTGATTCATACAGTATAACAGTCTTGCATCTTTGCACACTTACTAATAAGTCAGTCCAAAATGAGTGAGAAAGCATTGCTAGCAAGGCAAAACAGCCCCACAGTTCCCAATCTGCTCCACGAAAACTGCTAACTTTTGAACATGAGTTTCCTCCTACAGTCAGCGACTTTTGCTCTCTGCTGCTTCGCTGTCTCCTACCTCAACAGCTTCTTGCGTTTAGTGGGAAACATTCACCTGAGGTACTTGTCAAAAGCCCATTTTATGTTCAGATTTGGGTTTAGAGACCTACAGCAGTCCAGAGGGAAAATACAGTTCTTCTAAAACACAGCAGAAAGTTTTCCTTAACTTTTCCCCTACTGTTGAAGTGCTGAGATGTCCAGGTACCTAAGGACGCACTTAGTGGAACTGCCAAAGGTATCTAACTCCAACTGAGATTCAGAGAATCGAGAACCCTTGCTCCGAAGATTTCACTGAGCACCTATCTATACCTAAGTATTGAGGCCTTTAAAATCCCACTCTGCACCCCATTTCCCTCTCCCATTCAAGGGAATTTTCCTTACTGTCTTCAATGCAAATTGAATCAATTAGTTTTTAATAATATATCCAACTATTTCACTGTCAGAGAAACAATTTCTGTGGATAGGGGAACAACTCACACTATAATATTTTGCTTTATTATACTGCCAGTGTCAGTTCCATAGCTTTGGATGCACAGAAATAGGTCAAAATTTATTTTTTAAGGGGGGACAGTGCTTTCGGACAACACACAACACTTGCTAATATATCTGGTGCTTTTCCACATGCCAAGGACAAGAACAGCCTGAAGCACAGAGATTTACAGTTTCTGTTTTACTGCCCAAACCTACCGTGATTCAAGGTACTTCTATGCAAAAGATAGCACAAGAAGATTGCTTGGAAGTAATCCATTTTCACCGTCTCCTTGTCTGAGAGTGAAACACTTCAAGTAACAGCTACTTTGCTTTCCACCAGACAAATTAGTTTCACTGTGATCTTTTTCAGATGTATAACCCACATATTTTAAGCTGGTTGTAAAAGTCCACAAAAACCCAGTTTAACATCTTCCATCTGTACTAATTTAAACGTTCTTCTTGAACAGCAACAATAACAGTTTTGACATGTCCTCTCCCCTGGCTCCCCCTCCTTCCTCCTACTTATGCTCTTTAACCATGTTGATGACACAGGGATATTTCAGTACTCTAACGATACAATTGAGCACGTCAATGTTTTCACTATGTAACTAGAGGAGGAAATACCTGACACCAAACTCTGATTTTTTATGATCTAATAATTAGAACAGAGTTTCACTGTTTAAAATTATGAATAAGCTTCACAGATGGCTATGTAGTTCTGCTGTGGAAAAAAATGGTTTCACAATAAATGAAGAGAAAGCTTGTTTTTTTTTTTTTTTTTCTCTTTTATAAGGTGCATTGGTAACATGAATGAAGAATAATGTCTCTGAGAATGCCAAAATAAAGCATATTTCTCTCAGTGGAATTAAGATTTTAATACTTTGCCTTTGGTCTGAATTACACAGTATTCTTTAAATCCATGAGCACAAAATTCCAGACTTTCGTAAATAACCTGGAGCTTGGTAGCACAAATCTGTCAACTAACAAATCCCTTTTCATCTCTCCAAAGGCTGCATTTTTAAAGGTCATTAGATGGTCAGCTCACACACTGGCTTTACAGATCATGTAAATACAAGAGACAGACATATAAAATCTCCATTCCCCATTTCAAGTAGCAGTGCTTCTTAAGAGTCTATCATCCCTGATGTAAATCAGAGAACATGCATGCAGGTAGTATCTGTAGTAAGAATAGTAAAATCCTAGCTTCCACTGATGAAGCAGTCCAGTGCTGCATTTTTTGTGCATGGAGAAGTCCTACTGATATAAACAGTGGCTTAGGAAGGGCCTGTGGGGCCACAACACTAAAATATTATTTTGAAGAAAAAAAATCCTCTCAAAAACCTTGACTCCTGCATGAGTCTAAGTCCTCATTTTGCCTGAGTACAGGCTAAAACATGAATGATCATTCCTGATGGATACGCAATGCATTGGGAATGTTTCAGTTCAAGAAAGGATCAACAACTTCAACTTCACATTAATTATGTTTAATTTTAAAGTTGTGCATAAATGATGTACTGAATCAGAATGTGTACTCAAGTGAGACAACTGAAATCATGAACTAGATCCATCGTAAGTATACTTAAAAATCTGCCCTTCAAACTGAAGTGAATGCACTGTAATAATGGATTATTGCAACAAACTCCCAGTTCTAGAGAGCTTTGTCCTGAGGCACAAATGGTCCCCTCCAGGGACTGCTGTTTGTGTGCTCCACAAAACTCCATTCCATAGCCTCCATTTCCAAAAAGTGGACAAAAAAATATATCAATTCAACGAAAAATTAACCCAAACACCAAAAGTAAACAAATACAAATCTCTAAATCTAGTCATACGCTTAAACTAACTTCGAGAGATAGGACTATTTCTGGAATACTGAAGTGCAAACATGTTTGTGTGGGTCATTTCACTTTAGCTGTCACTCCAACCTGTCCTCAATGGTATGTGGGAGGTTTACACTAATCAGCTTCTTCTGAAGTTTAAATTCTAGCATCACATCAATAGCTGTTACACAACACTAAGAAATATAAGCTGTGCCGACTTATGAAAGCCAGCCTGGTCCTATTTTCAGGCATCTGAATTAACAGATATTTTCCCCCATAAAATTGTTTTACATTATAAAATTAAATGCTTTACTTAAGAACAAATAAATACAATGATGCATCATGCTCTAAAAAGACAGAACTATTTCACAGTTAGCATTAACTTTTGGTAAGCTGGGGGTGGGGGTGAGAGTTTAGAGATGTTTATCATCAATGAATACCTCACAAAACCATGATTTTTCTCATACCTTTAATCGTGTGTTTCTATCTTCACATATTGGAGGATCAAAGTTTTCCCAGAAGGCAGAAAAAGCACACTCCTTTCCCAAGTTTTTTTCAAATAAAATCAAAAGATCATAGGACCATAGAATCATAGAATGGTTTGGGTTGGAAAGGACCTTAGAAACCATCCAGTTCCCCCCCACCCTGCCATGGGCAGTGACATGGGCAGTGACACCTCCCACTAGCCCAGGTTGCTCAAAGCCTCATCCAGCCTGGCCTTGAACACCTCCAGGGATGGGGCATCCACAACCTCCCTGGGCAACCTGTTCCAGTGTCTCACCACCCTCACAGTATAGAATTTCTTTCTAATATCTAGTCTAAAGCTGCCCTCTTCCAATTTAAATCCATTACCCCTCGTCCTGTCACTACATGCCCTCGTAAAAAGTCCCTCCTCCGTTTTCCTGTAGGAAATCTGGGGATATCTAGGAGATCTGAATTATTTTCTCATAAAACATAGACCATACAGCTCAACAGCCAGTAAAGCCAAATTTCTGTTCTTTTTTTTTTTTTTTTTTTTTCTATTTTTCAGTGGTAAAGCTGCCTCACACTCATAGCAACACCTAAAGGAACACCTGTGGAATTTAAGCCTTTTAAATTATTTTTAAATCTTTCAGCTAACAGATTTTTTCTCTAAACCAAAAAAGGAAAAAAAAGGGAGAAAAAAAAAAAACCTCAAAACACATGTCCACATGTATTCACACATCAGACTTCATGAAGAATCAAGCCACAGTGTAACTCTGGTTAATCTCATAATTGCAAGAGGCTTTTATCCATGGCTGTTAAATAATACGATCCAAGTTGCCTCTGCGAGATTAAGTGTATAAAGTCACCATGCAACTAAAATAGCAAGTCACTGAAGGGTACGCTACACCATTTACATAAAGAAGAGAAAGATCATATTTTAGTAAATACCCTTGTGAAACTATTACTATTGTTTCCTTTACACAAATGTATTTACTTGCAGAATATAAATGCATTCATTGGGAAAATAATGAATGTAGAACTTTGAACCTTTACTCCTGTAAATGCCTAATCTGATACATAATTTTAAAACAAGCAATCCATTTGTTTTTCCCATATTAAAGATACATTTTACAGGCAGAAAAGGAGAAAAGGTGTTTTTGTAGAGGAAAAAAAGAAATAATCAGTTATGAACTGACTAATCTGAGGATAAGAAACAGCTGCCTCATTGACATACACCACATTTACACTCACACTAAATCATCATTTATACTGTGGCACCTAAGTAGGTGCAAATCTACCATTGAAAAAGCCAGAATTATCTTCATTCTGTATGGAGAACTATTCTAAAGATGCTTTCCATGTTCAGAGCACAATCTAACTGGATAATATTGCAGAAGGGATAAAGGGACCCGGGATTCCGCTAGTGTTCAATTAATTTTTTGTTCCCTTGAAAAAAAAAAATGGGTTTTTTTTGTGGAGCAAAGGAATATAGGGGAAAATCACCAAGGGCAGTCACTGCTGCAGCCACAGCTAAAACTGAGGATTTCCTGGTCCCCATGCCATGCTGAAACACTGGATCTGGGTCTCTTGGATCCAGTGGAGCTGCATGTAAAGTTGTTATGCAGTCCTGTGCATTTCATGTCAAGGCACAGAACTACTGAACATAAACTTCAGGTACTACATTGAAACAGTCATTAAAACACAAGACAAACATACCTGTAACTTACAAAAAGAGAAGCACAACTTGTAAAAACTCCAAACAAGATGAACAAAAAACTCTCTCCACTTAGTACAGTGAATGAACTCAGTTTTCTACACAAAACAGATTATAATATGTTCTTTTATAATAACGATCAAGATGTCAGTTTGGGGTCACATCTGTAGGCACTCCAGAATCACGAGATATCACTCCCTACTACAGCCTGAGCACAGTGAGACGTCACGGGGCTAAGTGCCTTAGCACAGACAGGCACACAGCAAATGTTATCCAACACAGCCTTTTTACAAACTATGATTTCGGTGCTCATCTTTTCCACAAGTTATCATATGTGCTGCCCTCCACAGCTGAAAACTCTTTGCAGAAAGACAGAACTGACCCACAGACCACAGCTGAGCCCCTGTCAAAAAGTATCTGTCAGAGGTGCAATCTCTCCTCCTCAGAGCTGCACAGCAGTGCTCAACTCTCACAGTCCAGTCTGGAGTCAGCAATGTGGCAGGATCAGAATATTTGGACTCAGTTACTGGATGGAAGGGAAGAATTTTAGTTGTGAAAATTAGAATTTTATTAATTAAGCAGCATGTAGTACATGCATCACTACCGCCATCCCATCTGCAATCTCATCCCAGAAGAATAGTAATGCTAGTGGCATTTGTACAGAGTCCAACCCTGCAGAGTCTGGAATGGGAAAGAAAACATCAAATTTTGAAACTGTCCAACAAAAGATGCTGCAAATAGTTTCATGCATTGCAACAAGTCTGACCAATTTCAAAAGCCACTAAGCTTATGGAAACATAGTACTTTTTAAGACCCTGAAGTCCTTGTATGATCATGGTAACTGTCCTTTTTTCAATGTATTATTTCTCTTACATGTGCAAATTGGTCTTGTACCTATGTCTACAGGTACAAACTGGTGAAACAGTTACTGAGTAAAGAGAATTTCACAAGTAGTTATTTAGCAGTGACTTAATTATTCTTTCGCCAGTCTGCATTTTTTTCTTTAATGCAAATTTGAGTCCAGAGTGCAAAATGGATATCGTGACTGTTTCATAAACAGTTATAAATGCTCCTTTCAATGTAAGCAATTTGTGCTAGTTTTGCTACCTCCAAGACTGCATGAAGAGTAATATTATTTCTACTGTCAAAACTCCATAACACCTTAGAAAATCACACACTAAGTTGAGTGGGACCAGACTCCGTGATATACAGAAAATAACGTTGAAACAAATTGACCAACTTCCCTTTACCAGTCTGTTGTCTTGCAGAGAAAGCAGCCCAGCTCCAAGCTTTAATTACCTAAGTAGTACTTACTAAACTTAGTTGCCCTGAATATCTACAGATTAAAGCAGTTCTGGAGATGATCCCAGATAGTCTTTCCAAGTAAGAACTCTCACATCAAGTGTTGTCACTAATCAATCCTGTACAACCAAATAACTGTGGTAAACCCATGAAGAATTAAAAAACATATCTGATTAACTTCAAATCTGAAGGAATTGTTCTATGCTCAAAAGTCAGTTACGGCCAAAACAAAGCCACCCTTCACCCTCCAGCCCCCCAGTATTCAAAAACCTTTGGGTCAGGCACAAGCACAGGGTTGCTCACACATGAGACAATACCACTGAACTCATTCTTCTTTTCCTTTTTCAACCTGCAAGCAACAAGAGGTGCTCATTTTATCCCTGGTATGGCAAATGAATGCTGGTATTTTATACAGTACCTCTCACACAGTGGTCCCAGAAAAACATTCCCCAGTGGTAGAACCATCACCACATCAGAGACCTGCAACTTCCCTAGTCACAATTTTTCATCTCCATATTCAGTGGATAGCAGCTGGCCCACAGATGTGGAAGCAACTGAAAAGATCTGTATGTTCCGAGGCTCCTCCATCAGTCCTTCTCCCTCAAAGTGGAGGAGAAAGAGAAATCCTAATTGCTCAGTATGTAGCATTCAGCTACCTGGTATAACTGGCTGAGAAGTGACAACCACTTCACTTCCTAGAGGCAAGTTAGATACTTCACTTGACAGCCTTTAGGTATCCCCGTAAATCAGAAACATTCAGCATACGTAAGCAGTTCTGGGCATATGCTTGCCCCGTTCATACTAGTAACTACCCTTGGTGCCCCATGTTAGTTTTTGTAAAAACATACAGTGGGGAAAAAAACATCTCTACACGAAAAGTTGCGTTTCTCATGAAAAAAGCACAAAAAAGGATTCAGGTCATTATGAGCTGATCAAGAAGGAGAGCAGAGAGGTGATGGTGGTAGTAGCAATAGCTCCAGGCTCAATGAACTTAGTATGGCTACAATTTATGATTAAGGGGAAAAAAATGCAGCTTAGGTACTGACCCTCTCTGCAGACTTTGGGTAAGTCAGTGCCTTTTTCAGTCTTCATTTTTCTTTTCCTTGTCCATTTCCATCGGGTGCTCCTAGGGACTGACACTTCATCTCACAAGGACATACAACACTATAGCTCTATACGGACCCTCCTCTTCTCCCTACACCCTCAACTAGGAGAGCCTCTGTGCATGACTGACCAGGATCAATTAATACGCTAGCTTTGACTTCCTCCCTGTCTAGCCAATCCTGCCTGGCCCATCTCCTGAGAGAACCATGATACTCATGGCTCATGAAGTGAGATGCCAAAAAGGAGAGTATTATAATATTCCAGGCAGTTTCTTTCACACACTAGTCTGCAAGGGACTGCATAAAAATAACAAGAAAAGCAAATGGACACCGGAAACTCATCTCAAAGTTTCAACGTAGGTAAAGGAAGTAGACAAAGGCTAGCAGCAACAGGGAAGGGGAAGGCGTGTGAAAGGCTTAAGAAGGTAAGAAAAAGCCTTACAATCTTAGGCAACAGCAGCCAAAGATGCTGTGGAGGGATTTAAAGAAGAGTGACATACTCAGGCAAAGAGTGCAACCTTTACAAAGGCATGAAAAGTATTTAAAAAGAGAAGATCCTCACCAAAGAACTAAACCAGAAACAGCCTCTTGCATCCAGCAACAAATCTTTAAGGCAGAACCTCAGCTGTTGTAAACTGTCATGCCTGTAAAGCCATAGTGGAGTTAAGGCAGTGTACACCAGTGCAGACATGCCCCCAGAAACCCTAATGAACAAATACCTCTCTCTTTGAGGGTCTGCGTTTGGGCTAGGAACTCACAAAATTCAAAGCACATGCTGATTTACAGTAAATAAATGAATAAATAAATAAAACTGTTTTCCCCATTTCAGTCTCTTTGAGCTTCTAAACATAAATTTGATCCATTTTAACTTTACCATTCCCTAAGTTCATATGTTTCCTACCATCTATGAATACGCACACCTTGCGGTTTAAATACCTCTGTGCAATAGATCCAGTCATATCACACTCAACCCACTGAACAAGTGAGTACATCATAAGCAGGGGAAAAAAATTCCTCAGGTTTTGACAACCTCTGAGAATAGTCCAACAAGCAAGTATGTATGGAAACTGTACAGGCTGAGTCTAAATTATCTTCTTGCTTGCAGGAAGGCACACTGACCACTGTTCCCCACTATGAACAGAGAACATCACTCTCTCAAGATTTTTAACGCAGCACCTGCCATTACCATTAAACCATTAATATAATGTTGCAAAAAAGGAAACAATTGAATGAGCACATATACATATAGCCTGTGTTCTACCTGAAGTGTCTGCTCTGCTGTACTTCAACTTATCAGCAGAGGCCCAGCGGGAATTAATTTGACTCAGTTTCTAAGGCTATTACATTTTTTACTCTAATGTCCTCAATGTCTGTCAGATTTAAAGAATAAAGGAAACCATCACTCTATTGCCTGAAGGTCTTGCCTTCCTGTAGAATAGGAGTGATGCCAGATTAATTGTCAGAAGGTTCATGGAATTTTTTCAGCCTGCTAGGTGGGTAACCACATCCATTCTGTAAGAAGCCATTGGCATTAATGAATACAGTAATAGACACGTATAATAAAATCCTGTAGCTTCTGAAAAAATAGTGCAATTATGAGGGTTCTTATCAGAAATATCAGCAGAACAAAGTTTAAAATTAATTTTACTGTAATGAATTTGCTCACTGTGCTTTAGTGTACCTTTAAATCAGTCATTTTGACCCTCAAACAAACACTGACATTCAGAGAGATAGAGTTGAGGCTCAGGAGACTCCAGTTTTGTTGATGCTTTCTAAATTGCTCTATTTCTAGAAGGTGTCATTAGTACCAGCTCTGAAAATGTTCTTCGTTGATACCCAGTCCATGTGTATTGGGTTTATATTGCCACAGCAGCCCTCCCAGTGCTGAGTGCCACACTGGCAGCCAGCAGGGTGTGTGTCACACAGCTTGGGAGGGGGCGGAGCTGGGACAGCTGACCCGGATTGGCTGTTCCGTACCATGTGACATCAGCTCAGCCATAAAAGCCCAGGGCAGGGAGGAGGAGGGGGGCATTTGTTACTGTGTTTGTCTCCAGGAGCAGCTGCTGCACACACTGAAGCTCTGCTTTCCTGGGAAGTGGCCGGACATTGCCTACTGAGGGGAAGTAGAGAATAACATCTTTGTTTACCTTTTGTTTCTGTGCATGGCCTTGGCCTTTGCTTTAATTAAACTGCTTTTATCTTGACCCTCAAGTTTTTCATCTTATTCTCCCCCTTTATTTTGCTGAAGGGGGGAGTGATAGAGGGGCCTGGTGGGCACCTGGCATCCAGCCAAGGTTAACCCACCACACCATGCAAAATAAAAAAAGCCTAAAAAGCAAAAAAAATTTATATAAACTATGAATGCTTCCAGTTTTATGTGCCAAATACAAGACTAAAAGGTAGCTCTTTTGTAACTCAAGCCCTTATTAAGGACTCCCTTTCCTTTTCATTCTAGACTTCTTGCCTAACCAAAACCAAACCTCTCACTGCATTCTGACTTTTCATATCTCTTTCATCACTTTCTCTGCTTACTACTTCCCAAGGCCTGCCTCCTTGCCCTGCTATTCCCAGGATTCTCCCATGGTTCATTATCCAAATTCAGCCTCCCTCCTCTCATGTCTTTGTGTCCCTTTCACCTATCCTCCAACTCCAGGCTCCATGACTGGATAATCTTAAGTCTTTCTACCACCCAGTTCCAAACCCCAAGCTTCTCTATCCCTTTTGCAGCTTCTGGTGACCATTTTCTACCTCCAGGTGCTTTTCACAACCTACTTCCCTGTAGCCCAGTTCTGTGCTTGTCCAGTTTCATCTGAATCTTCCACACTGGTGGACCAGGTTATGGACTGATGAGACAATGAGAGCACAGAGTTGAAGTAATGAATGCAGAGTTTTAACATCTACCAAACAATCCAGTACCTCATGAAGACTCTGTCCTAGGGTGACCCCAAGAGTATGGATTAATGCTCACAGACTGATTTACAATGCTTTTTCAACCCACTCCTTACAACAGTAAAGTGAGATGTGGTAACAATTGTACATGAAACAAAGCAAGACAGCAGCATTTTCTGTCTCAACTGCAGTACACGGTGACATGTCACAGACAATAAGGTAAAAAGCAAGCAGTGAAAATGAAATTGCCACGGATAAGGATGAGTAAATGTAAACACGGCTTTTATACCAACAGCATAATTTTCTGAGTTGAAAATGGAGCAGACTTCCACACAAAAATGTCTATCTGCATGGCCATGCTAACAAAGAACAGCTCTAAATACACATAATCCCACATTAAGGGTGAGACAGTCAGTGATACCAGAGATTGGCATGCCCAAGTCTCATTAACTTTGATTTTGAAATCTCCAGTTCAGGATTTCAAATATATCCTGAGTGAAATGTAATTCATTTAGTTGCCACACCAGATCACAGGAAAACTCAGGTTAGATGGAACCTCGGTAGGTCATAGAATCATTAAGGTTGGAAAAAGACCTCAAGGATCATCAAGTCCAACCATGAACCCACACCACCTAACTCACTAAACCATGTCCCTAAGCACCACATCTACACGTTTCTTGAACACCTCCAGGGATGGTGACTCCACCACTTCCCTGGGCAGCCTGTTCCAATGCCTGATCACTCTTTCAGTGAAGATTTTTTTTCTAATATCCAGCCTAAACCTCCCCTGGCACAACTTAAGGCTGTTTCCTCTTGTCCTATCACTTGCTACTTTGGAGAAGAGGCCAGCACATATTAGTCCAAACTTGTGTTCAAACATCACCTTTGCAGAAGCCTAGATCAGGACTGAGGTATCTGGATTTGACTGTTTGTTCTACCACATATTTCCTCTTTGACCTCAGGTCAGTAATTTACACAGCTGCTGTCTGCCTGAGTCATCTACAGTCACAGGAGAAGAGACGTTGCACTATTACTATATTAACATTTGAGAAATGTTTAGGTAACATGGTTTGAAATATAGGCAATCAGACATCCAAATATTAGAGCTGAGCTAATATGGGAAACTTTAGATCTTAGTCTAGCACCCCAGATCATTCAACCCGGGTGTTTTGTTCCATTCAAAGAAAGTAAGGGCCTGTATCCACAGACGTTAAATTTGGGTCTGAAGTTGCTATATTTTTAAAAATCTAACTTTTGTTTCAAGCATTCTTTGTGGTTTCAGAGCAAAGACTTAGCTTATAACAATCCTTATTCACAGTGTGCTTCAACTGGACAAAAAGCAACTGTAAACAAATCTAAGTCATATGAAATAAAGATTATAACAAGTAACACTTTCATTAGGTTTAAGAATAGAGTAATATATTAAATAGTATTTCTTTTTGTTTCATTTGCCCTTGTTTATTACACCTCTAAAGGGCATTTTAGTCAGACACTTATTTACTCTGTGTTAAACTACTTCCTGCAAACTTGGCACCTGGACCTGGGAAAATGGATAAATTACCATTGCAGTTTGTTTTCTGTTCTCAGCTCTCCAGGGGATGCCACTGGCAGGTTGAGGCAAAGCACAGAGAGATATTTGTCTCATTTCTTTCTACTATTTTGGATGCCAGCAATAATACACTGCTAGCAAATGAACAGCTCAGAGAGAAGGTTGGTTATTTTTTTAAATTCTAGCTTCAAACAAAGCACATTTCCTAAAATGATTCACCAAAAAATAAACAGAACACTTTTCCCAAGTAATTTCAATGACAACTACCTGCCAACCCTTTTAATACCCACACCAACAAACCAGGCAAAGAGTGTCAGAAGTCCAACCTAAATCTACATGTGAATTCTGATTAGGAGACCTTAGGAGGCACATAAGAAAAACTTGACATTAAACATCTGTCATTTGCCCTCAACTAGTCCACTTAAAGTGGTTTTAAATCGTTACACATCCATCTCTCCCTGGAAACAGAAACCATCCAAGTGAGATCACAGTCAGTAAACTTTACTGCTCAGCATCTACAGGGACAAGAGTGAGTCCAGATACGCCTTTGGGGAGGGGAAACAACCCAAAACCAACCCAAAACAAATAAAACCCCGTAAGCATATGACAAGTGGCTACAAAAATAAGCTGCATGCTAGCTGGTTAGTAAGTGTTTCCACTACGTAAATATGTGCATCTGTGCATATACACATGTACATTCTCTGGACACCACAGTTATGTATTATGTGAATACCGTACGCATAAAGCAACTAAGAAATTTTTTCTTAAAACTTTCCTCATTTTCATTTCCTTTTAGACCAAAGCAAGAATAGGATATCTAAGGCTGGCAAATTTCCTGGTCTTTGAGGGCATAAGACATTGGAGTAAAGAAACATTTTACATCAAAATGTATACACTATCAATAAATCTATCATACTATAACAGTTGCACATTTTCTATGCACCAAGACAGAAAGCAACGCTGACTAAAAGGTCAGTGAGGAATATTTGCAAATAACATAAAACATTTATTGTCTATATTACCTCAATGAGACATGGTATTTCTGTGCTAGGTACTGTATGAATGCATAGTAAGAGAACCTGCAGATCATGCTGAGCTTATCAATTTAGACTGTTTATGAAACAAAGTGTTGCAGTGAAATGATTAATACCACCTCCGTAAAAACTGGGGTCTAAGGCACTTACCCCTGCTATAAAATGGAAGTTTGATCTATGGAAGATCACAAGCACATTGTTGAAAAGAAATACATATTATGATATTGTTTAATGATCATTTATATCAGCAAAAAATTACACATTCCAATACATTTCCAATTCACAGCAAGTAGTTTAAATATTCCCTGTACTGTATACAGGGATTACTTGAAGATACTCACAACAGACAGGAGTCCAGGTCAATTGTTTAGCAGCTTAACACAACCCAGTAGAGTCATATGGTTAGAAACACCGCACCACCCAGTCCCTCCAGCTTGTACTGGCTCTGGAAACGTTACTCAGAGTTCTGGAGGACATGGAGTCATGGGATGGGAACATTTTGAAACAAGAGGCAAGCCATAGGAGCATAAAAGCTGTAAATCAGACTTGCTAGGCAGATGGCACTGCAAGCTAGTGAGCCGATGGCAGATGGAAGTGAGAGCCTGGGTAAGGTAAAAAAATTGGTTGCAGACTAATGAGATCTGTTAAGATGCTAGAGACAACTGCTCTCCCTTTCTGGTTGTTCTGCTTTAAGTGAGGGTCAGAACAACCCCTCCTCCCACAGAAATCTACCCAGAAAAAGTTTTCAGAGCCATAAAGAAAAAGTAGTTTGGCTTCCCTCAAAGAGGAATACCCACAGTAGCCATCCAGAGTGTTACTCAATATGAAATAAGCAGAAGATTCATGACTCAAAAATACCAGGATGTCATTAAATTTTTGAAGTCCAGAGCCTTCTACATACAATCTATAAGCCCTCTAGCCTGGCTCAAGCACAATATAAAGACATATATTTTCATGGCAGAGGAGCTTCCAGTGAAGGGGAAGTTTCAAGCCAGGAAGGCTCTTTAATGGAAAAATGCTACACAACACATTAACTTTGGAGAGGATTTGGTCTTAGTCCACACTAGAACTGAGGCTGGCTTGGTGCTCACAAATGCTCCACCTCCTTCCTGCAGCTGATCTTCCTTTGCTGCTGGTATAGGATAGATAGTATCGGTAACTCCTTATGACTGCAGAATACTTACTATCAGAAAAAACGCGTAGCACCTCTTAAGATATTAATTAATATCAGTCTTTCTAACCTCCAAATGTTAGAAAAACCTTTCCCCTCTAGTTATATGTGTGTGTATATATATATATATATATACATGCATACACACACACACATATGTATTTCATCTTTCCTTTTCAGAGCCTCAGGGTTCTTTTTTAAAGCAGCATTGCCAGGACTTCAAAGATTTTTCTGTTCCAATACAATGGCCCCAGAAGCATTAATAATGTTTCCAGAAGAACACAATACAAAATGACCTACTTCAGTAGATGAGACAATCTCAGACTACATGGAGGCTATGTGAGCTTCTAGCAGACAGCAGCTTCCAAAAGCTTCTAACATTACTTCTAAAAGCTTATGGAGCTTTTCTCCCAAGATACATTACCAAGGGTGAGCCTTTCTTACCACTGTCATGAAGTGCAAGGATCTCATGGTCTTATGAGCTTCCATAGCTGCGATTTCTGACAACTGGGGGTTTTTTTTTTATTTGCATGTAAGTAAGAAAAGAAGGTGAAGTGGTAAATAAATTAACTTTGTTGAAACCCTTTGGGGAAAGGGAAGTAAAGCTGCAGACTTGTGTAGGAAGCTAATAAAGAGGGAGCACAGCAATAGCATCGCAATGACATAAAGGATTAGCAAGAACTTGCATTTCCCAAGGTATTATGAAGCTCTTGTATCCTAAACACACAGAGAAACACCCACATAACATAAGAAAACTGCTATATATGATATACACACCCATGCATTCGTAGGGTCTCTAGTGCCTAAGTCAGATACAGAAATGGCATAGGTAAGAAGAAGTACTTCTCATAAAGGAGCTTATGCAGAGCACTGTATTTGTACAATACATATACATATTAACTATCTGTCCTTAAGATTAAAAAAAAAAAAATCAGAAATAAGGTCCAGCCTTTTAAAGTGTTTGGCAGCGCATTCCTGATATTTTCATTATATTGGGATAAGTGCATGACTGAAAGCTAGCATATTCCAACTGAAAATCCACACTTTCTCACCAATTTTCTATGTAATCTTGATCAAGTCTCTTGACCTCTCCTGGGACTGCTTTCTCCAGATGTAGTCATGGGGTTACACAAACTACATTCTCATGCAGATGAGCTATGCCACTTGCTCACTTTCAATAGGTTATAGGTCATTGTAAACCTCTTCTCATTAATGGGCAAATCTCAATCTCTGTCTACCAGACAAGAACAAAAGAAAACAAACAAACAAACAAAAAAAGCAAATGACCCCTTAAAAAAGCCCTCCCAAAACACCAAGTCTACAGAAGTTGTTACTAAGCAATAACAATCATGGGATCTTAGAGACCCATTCCTGTCCAACAAACATCATTTTCAGCTATTTTCAGATGCTCCCTCTATTTGCAGCTATCTTATATCTATTCACTATTCAGCACCTAAATCCCCCCCTTCAGCTGCAGAAGACAGAGGGAGATAAGCTGCACATAATTGCAGAGTAACAGGAAATTACTAAAAAATGCTACAATTGCAATCCTGTGACATTTTTGTTCTGTAAATCTGTGTTCTAATAGAAGAAAAACCTTTAAAAAGAAAGGTTAATTCCAGCACTGTGACTAGAAAATATTCCTTTAATGAAAGTCTCATGATATTTTTTTTTAAACATCAGCATCCCGAGGCATATTTGGGCCTCTCTTGTGTCCAGCTCTTGTGGTTATAGAGACAAGTGCACCTCGACAACCTGAATTTCAGAAATCACATCAAAATGACCTGGCTGTATTTATTTATTCCAACTGTTTTTAAACTAATCTTACAATTTTAGAGGAATGGAGCAAGCTGACCTATTCGTTCTAAACATCCGGAGAAGTCAGTACTGCTCCTGGTATTCCAATTTACACATAAGCATATGTTTTCTCTTGGGAGTTTTACCTTATCATTGTAAAAAAGTTCTCATTCATACTAAATGGAAATCCCCACCAAGAACTTTGATGGGTATCTTTCTGATCCAGCGTCTATGATTTTATGGCCTCTGCTGGCTTGGCTCCAAGTGTGTGTGTGTTCAGACACAATCACATTGATGCATCCACATCATTCACATATGTGAAGAAAAATGAAAGAAGAGTATTTTATGACTATTTATCAAGATTTATTATGCGTTTCCAAAATACCCTTTGTTTCTTTTTTTTTGTCTGTGAACAACTTTGACAGACAAATCAACAGCATCATAAGGTTACAGATGCTAACAACAGCAAACTAACCCACGAAGCTCTTAACGGAAGTACAAAGAAGCTCTTGGACATTAAGGATGATTCAGTTTAAGCTTTTGGACCTATATACTTTGTGCAATGTTCTGCTCCTCTCTCAGAGGTGCATAAGCACAGCAGTGATCCTCAACCTACACAATAGGTGCCTCAGCACAACAACAAACACGTAACCGAGGGAGGGGCAGCACTGCTCCAAACTCTTCTAGTGCCTGGGGCTGACAGTATCCCAGAACACATGCTGTCATTGTTTGCAAGAAGGCACAGGCTCTGATGTCATCCCCTAGTTGATCAAAGAGTCATATTAAAAAAAAAAAAAATCTGAACTTTAAATTAATTTGGCTAGTGCCACTAGCAAAATGTCTCGTCTCCCACACACCATAAACCACAGAGAGGCAAGGAGAGAGAAAAAGGAAATACACACTGAAAAGACAGATGGGAAAATGAAAGCGTTGTGGACTAACTCCGATATTAAAATGCATCATCTATCCCTGCCCTCAATCAATTATTATCGCCTGGCCAGGACAGATATCCTGAAGTAAAATGGATTCCAGAGTTTCTGTATTATTCACCTCATCACCCCCCTCCACATAATATAAATTCCTATTCTAAACACATGGGTTACCATTAAACAGGCAAAACATGAGTAAATCTATAATAGTAATGAACACAAATTACTGTGCTCAGATGGTATCTCAAACACTGCATGTTTAGCTGCTCATAGTTTCAAGAAGAGTACACCTCTCATTACCAGTGCAATACACACAGCAACAGCTAGATAGGAATAATTGCCAAAAGAAACAAAATTAGAGAAATAAGATTGTCAGCACAAGTCTCATAACAACCCCAAAACATTATCTATCAAAGGTAAAAGTTAATGTTTAGATAAAAAACAGTCATGGCATTATATGGTACAATAAACCTTATTTCTACACAGAATAGTCCTGCTTTTTTTAAGGTTGATACTTTAATGTTTACCATAACATATCACTGAAGCTTGGTCATGATAGCACTACACAACACATCTCAAGAGCTTATAAGACATTGCAGTTTTTCCATCTTACCTGGCTCTGTACAGTTCTTTTCTTCATGTGTCCCATTAGGTGATGCCATCAACCTTCTATTCCTCCACATTCCTGACAAAACGTGTCTGTCTGCACTAGTTGATTCTCGGCCTATATTAAACAGAAAGAGGTTATGCCCACTGCTACTAATTTTTTCCTGCATAATCTGAACTGGACTATATGTCCCCAATAGCAACAGACATGGACAGACCGTCAGTATGTGAATGTGGCAAAATGAAGCTGTGACTGGGGCACGCACTAACATATTCTAGATGCTCCTAGTGACAAAGGGTGAAACTAGCCATGAAGATGCAGTATTAAAGCTGTTAGCATGTTCTGGCTATCAGAATACCTGTCTGTCACCCACAATGGGAAAATATTCTACAGCAAGCAAATGCTGAAGCCCGCAGTTGTGAAACTCAACACTTCGCAGTTCCTACAGATGCAATCAGCCCAGCCATGCTGACATGAGCAACAATCACACTTCCATATAGTCATCTGCACTTGCACATACTATATTACGGATTTCTCAAAAAATAAAAATGCATATGGACATGTTCCCAGATATATTTTGTTTTATTCTGAGTCTAGGGGATGATCTTTTCAGTGGTGGGTATACTCGATAATATCAATCCCTGCATAACTTGTCAAGAAAAATGGAAAATAACTGCATTGTGAATCCCCACAAGTCTTAAGAAAAATAAACTTCTTTAGAAGTCAATGGAGCTTTTGCCTAAACTCATATTCCAGAAGCATTCTCAATGGAATTTGCTGAATAGAGTACAGCAGGAGCACTTGTGATAATGCAGGGTATACAATTATAATAATCAAAGGAAGAATAGAACCCCTTAATTAAATTACTTCCATCTCAACCTTATCCATTTCAAATGAACATATTATAATAACAAAAATTCTTTCATGGCTGATCTTATAGTTTATATTCAGTCATCATGTAATGCTTGTGTTTTGCTACAGGAACTCCTGCAAAAACATCAAGCTTGGAAGTTAGTCTTGCTAGAGTATTAGCTAAAATAATCTGATGCCACAATTATAAGAAACAGAGAGAACAGATGGTGAGTACTTATGGATACAATATACTGTAAATTAGCCAGCTGAAAAAAAAATACCTGATGCAGCATACCGTCAAAAATCAGGTTATAAGGGATTTAGTTGATAACCCAGGAGATTAAAAACTTTCATTAGTCATGACATTTTTCATGCAAAAATAAAAAAAGTTCTCAAAAAACTGCTAGCTGCAACACAAAAACCCTCAGGCTATATAAACATCATCATACTTCAGTTACTCACTTTTGCAAACAAGTAAGTTTATGAAAATAACTAGCTAGTGCAAGGAAGGGGAAAAAAAGAAAAGCATAGGCATGACAAACAGTTCTAAATAAAGAAAGAAACAGTAGACTCTAAAACCACAATTAAAAAAAAGTTGAAAGTTCTAAGATGAGCAATATGCTAATATGGTCTAGGACACTGAATATGGATGGCTACTTGCCTTCCTAGATATCTCTCAAACAATCCAGGCCATAATTTGAGCACAGGAGCATTATAAAGTATGACATGTTCCACCAGATTTTTATTTTCCCCTAAAGCACACATTTTAGCTTCTGCTTTAATTTAAGCAGATGACCCATTCAAATGCTGCCAAAAATCTGATTTTCTTATATTAAATGTGGATGTAGGGCTTAGTTAGATTTTGTTCTTAGATTCTCAAGGTCTGTTAGCAGTCCTACCTAGAGACCCATGTGCTGTCCCAGCAACCATAAACTTCGTATCCGAAGGATGCAAAGCATATATTGCAGGAGGAAGGCCTGAAGCTGCAAACTTACAGCCCAAACTGTGCCACCAGGGGGGAAAAAAAATGAATGGAAACGATGTAGTTAATTATAAATGCATCAGTTTCCAACACAGCATTTGCAGAAAGGATGCAAGAGACTCTCTCTATAAAACATGAGATTAGCACTGTTCCTTCCCTAAAATACACAATTTCCTGCCAAATCCACTCCGTAATTTAGGGGGAGGCTGGAGGGAGAAGATGGAGAAAAGAAGCAGTTGTAGCTGATGGAGGTCTACAACCCAAGGATAAAAACGAAAGGTGGCTCGAAGTTGCAGAGGGGACCACAAGCGGCTGGAGAGGATGCAGCTCTGCTGCAGCGGCAGGGGGGAAACTACTTCAGGGCC
>NW_010122982.1:0-498 GCF_000699245.1 Pterocles gutturalis
TGTGTTCTGCTCCAAGGTTTTCACCCCATCTTCCTTAAGACTGCCCAGTCTACAGTGGTTTCCTGTCCCTCTTGGTGATGGCCTTTCTGACATCCAGGCTGACCTTCTGTGGGCCGGACATCATCAACCATTTCTTCTGTGAGAGATTTCTGTACCCTGTTTATGAATGTACTTTCTGCTTTCTGATTAAAAATATGAAAATCACTATGCTGCATGCTAGATGTGTCAGGGCATTTCCACATCTAAACCCCACATCAGTTTCTAACAGTCCATTCTTCCACCCATTTCAGGCTTTGTTTTTGAAACACTTTCATGTGATGGGCAAAGGCCCCAGACTTCAGAGCTTTGAAATGTTGGCTAGGACACAAGTCTCTCTATCCACTCTTTGGGAGAACATTAGCACTTCCAAAGGGCGCTTGATTCTCCCCTTCCAATTTTCATTTCAGAACAGATGAATCACATTCTCCAAGCTCTTCTTTCTGCACTCTGACAGTGAAG
>NW_010122982.1:970-1191 GCF_000699245.1 Pterocles gutturalis
GGACTCTTCTGGACAGCCCTATGCAATACTTGAAGGTTTCTGGGATGTGGCCGTGAATCCAATGTCCTTTCCCTCCTGAGGCACTTCCTGGGCACTCAGGCTGAGATTACAAAGTGGGACATGAAGGTCCTGGGGCTAAACATCAAAGTAGTCCTCAGCTCTTTGGCTCTGTCTGTGCAAACAGTGTCTCTATCCTTCCACTCAGAACACAGCGGTACCAG
>NW_010122983.1:0-30316 GCF_000699245.1 Pterocles gutturalis
TGCCTCAGTGCGCGCGGCGCTTTGTTGCTCAGGCCTTTACCTCGGGGTTCGCGCTCCCACCCCCGGGGCGGGCTGCGTGCCTCAGGCGGGGAAGGACGTGTCCGAAATGGGCACCTGGCCCCGGGGGATGGGGGTGGGTGGGTGCAGGTGTCCGCAGAGGGGACCGGTGCCACACGTCGGCAAGGCCCTTGGTGGCAGGGAGTCCGCACAGGGTCCTGGCTGTGACCCCCGCCGTGGTGATGTAGACTTGTGGGGCTCAGTCCTTGCTTTGGCTTGCTGGTAGGTCTTGGGGGGGCTGCTGGTGAAGAGAGGAGCCGACTGCTTGCTGTGTGGGTACCAGCTCTGGGTGGCTGCGGACGAGAGACGGAGCAGCGTGTTACAGCTACGGAGGAGAGTTGAACAGCATCTCCAAGTCACTAGGAAATAAATCTCTCTTCTTTCTTAACATCTTTATTTCTGGAAGAGGGTTATTCCTGGGGGTGTAGGGCACTGGGGAATTTTCTTGATCTCTGCAAGAGCTAGATCTGCAGTTTAGCTGGGTGTTATCTCTGCTTTCAAGTTACAGAAGGAACCTCAAAAAGTTATCTCTGAAGCAGCACACAGCTTAGTCCGTCCCTGCTTATGGCATGGCTGGGGAACAGCTGTCAAGAATGGTGTGTGGTACCTCCATTTTTTTTTGTGTTTTGAAGTTCAGCTGTTTTGGATATAGGGGGAAAAAGTCAACAAGCATGTGCTCGAGGCTGTACCTGAAAGCTTCTGAGAATTAAAAAAATGCAGAAAAATACCTTAAATGTGAAAGGGGAATGTTGTGTGAGAGAATTAGGTATATCTATTTAGTCTCAGACAATTAAGAGCTTCTCCTAGAGCCAAGTGAAACCAGAGCTGTTTACTGGTTGAACTCCTCTCACCTTGATCACAGGTGTCTTTCCACAGCACTCCCTGTTCTTTGGGAACAGAGTTTTGGGATGTAGCCTTCAAGCAGCAAAAGTTACCTTTTTCTGTGTAGTAAGGTTTGAAGTTTCCCCCTCCTTAGCATTTTGTTTACAGAAATGTCCAATGAAGTATAACTGTTGCTTTTGGAGCTTGACAGGAAGCTCTTAGAGCTGTTCAAACCCGTCTGGGATCTCAAAGGCTGTAGTCATGCCGTGGTGCTAGCTTTCAGCAGAAGGGTAAAGGCCTCTTTTAATCCCTTTTCCTGCAGGGATTGATTTGCTGATAGCTGCCAGGGATTTGGTTGCTTTACTTGCTGTTGCTTCTGTTGAAGAGGTGGCTGCCCAGTTAGCTCCCTGAATGGGTGGTCGCTGTGCTGCTGGGAGGTGTGGCATGAACATGAGACAGGCTGGCAATAATGCCCAAATCCTTTGCCTTGCTCAGATGCCATTGTAGTGCTGAGCAAGTCTGTTATCATGTCTACCTTGTTCTTGCTATTTATGTCCAGAGCATCCATGGTGTGCTAGGCATTGTGTCATCAGGGAGTTACCCAGCCCGGCAGAGACCTTTCTGTGAATCAGGATTAGAAGAGGTTTTCCCACTCCTGGTGAGGTACAGGAGGAGGCGTGATAAAGAGGACTGAGTTAGGGGCCACCTTCTAGGCAGCGTTCACTTCCCTCCTGAAAGAGGGCAAGCCATGCTGTGTAAAGTCAGCTGAGGCTTGGTTCTTGGGTGTTCAAATTCTGTCTGAAGTTTTACTTCTCTGGGATTGTTTTCTTTTGACTCTGCCTGTGTGGCTGGCATATAGCTTGGGTAGAGAACAGCTCTAAGGCAACAGAGCTGAGTGCCGAAAGTAAAAGCAAACGGGGTGCTTGGTTGGGGCATGGTATCGCTGCACTTTGGCCCTGTCATAAACCCTCCTGACCGTACAGATTCCAGGATGAGGTCCAGGGACTAGAATGAAGTCATAGGGGAGAAGGGAGCGGGGCAGAATGTACAGCTGCAGCCTGTACTAGGAGAGGAGTTCATACTCGTCCAGGCTGTTGTAGGACCCTGAGGATCTGTGTTTGCTGTGCAGCTGGTTTCTGTCTGAGGGTAGGTGTAATAGCCCATGAGCTTTGAAGCTTATGGTGACTGTTACCCTGTGCTGTCTGTTGCCCTGTCCAGCAAGTTGGAATGCTATGTAGTGTCTCTTGATGGATGACAGAGGGGAATTTTGCAGAAGCCTTGCGTATTTGGCTGTATGTAGATAAGGTTAGTGCCTTCCTGCGTCTGTCTTGGCTCTGAACTCAATGAGGCTACTCTGCAAAGATCAGTACTTCCTGGGGAGGAGGGAAAAAACCTCTTCCTTTGGGGTTTTTCTTAGGTTCCAATCCTTTGAGACCCTGTTCAGAGAGAGAACAGAAGTTTTCCTGGACTTCAGAGTGTAAGATCCCACTTAAGGTTTTGTTTTTCCAGCTTTTTCCTTCTGGCCTTTGCATGTGTTCAGCTTGCCTCTGAGCTGATTCTGCTTTTTCCCTGAATTACAACCACACTGTCATCACTTGGATATGACAGTAAGGCTTTGCTATGGGCTAACACTGAACCAAAAGCCCTGGCTAAATGATCCGCAGCCTTGAGAGAGCACTGGGGACTTCAAAGCCACATTTGAGAATACCAAATAAAACAATGTTGGGATGCATATTAGATAGGGAGAGGACCTTATTTTTAAATAAGAGGCTGGGATGTATTTATGGTCTGATATGACCTTGCCTAGCTCTTGTTAAGCACTTTACCATTAAGTTGTAGGGATCTTGGATTTATTCAGGCTACAAGAGTGCTATTGTCCCACATCTGAAGCACTCTATCCAGCTTTGAGGTTCCTCTGTTCACGGGCATGAAAAAGCAGTGCTATTTTTCTACTAGAACAGTTTGTGTGTCTATCAAGGTGCATCGAGCAAAGTCTCGGTGCTTACAAGTTCCTTGATTGTGCATACTGCAGTGTTGTAGCATGAATCACTTGTCCTGAGGGTTTTCTGGGAAAGGGCCTTCTGGCATGCCTGCATCTTCTCTTGGGCTGTCAGAGTCCAATGCACCAGGAAATGTACCTTTATATGCCAAGCAACTGAGAAGTCCTTTTGTGCTGGCTTTGCAGTCTCCCCCTTTTGTGTACCTCAAGCAGCTTTTCACAAACTCCAGGCCTGGAGCTTTGAGGATGCTTACTTGTCTGAATAAATCCTTCAATCACTGGGCCTGGATGAGTAAAACTGGCTTACATGGTATAACGAGACTGGCCTCTTTTCAGTCACAGGTAATGTTAAAATGCAGCCACTGTCGTCTTTTTAAATCTTTAATAAGAGTAGGGGATATATTCTTGTTGAGGGTCTCGAATCGTCTCACTCCGAGCTGTATGAGATTTGGTGTGCCCGCTTTGGAAGCGTAGCAGTCTGGATGAATGATGGGATGTGACCCTGTAATCACTGAAAAGCTATTTTTGGGCTGATGCTAAGGTCTCGGACTGTGCTCGTGACTCATAGTTAACCAACAGCATCTCCATTGTCTGTGTGGCATGTGAGTATCATCCTGCACAGCTCTCATCTGAGGATGGGTTGGAACTGCTGAATTGCTGCTTTTTTGGGGGGAAGAGGTAGATTCTGCTGCAAGAGGCAAAGCTGGCTGTCAGACCTCCATCTGTGGGAATTGGCTCTTCTCCTAAAACATGACAGTGTCAGCAGAAAATGATAAAGCAAGCTGAGGAGATGCTTCTGGTGTTAAGAACGCAGAAAGAAGGCCATGTATCTGCTAGATTGGGCAGTGTTGTTTGGGGTGCTCTTTAGATAGCAATTTCTGTGTTGTTTACAGGATTTTTTTTTTTTTAACTAGTGTCTTAGTCAGGACTTTGTCTCAGACTTGACTTGATATGAAGTAACAGTTATTTGACATGTTAGCTATCACCATGTGACCACCAGAAAATATGCTGCTGATCTGCAGAGGCTTTTTCTATTGGGTAGCAGGAGGAAAAAACTCTAACCAACCAACCCCTCTTTTACCTTTTGAGATTGAGATAATGTACGATAGCAGCATCTTAAATGTTGTACTCCTGAAATTTGATTATATGCATGCAAAGGCTTAAGGACTGGTCGTGAAGGTTATTTTCTCAGTGTGTGTGGAGCCCAACACCAAATCCTAGATTGAGAGAGAGAGGGAAATAAATCAGTTTAGCCTCTGTGGAGTCCTTAGAGCAATGCCAGTGTATGCTGGTCAGAGCGTGAATCGTGAAGCTTATCTTGGGGGAAGTATATGTGATGCTGTCTTATGTGGCTGTGTGAAGAGCTCTTTAGATCTCCTCAGGTGCACGAAGGGAAGCTTCATAGCGTCTGTGGCCTCTGAAAACTCCTCCCTGCACAGGAGATTGTCACTTGTATCTCCTGCAAAAGCCCTAGCTGGGGGAAAGAAGTTGTTTGGCTCAGCCGTCCCAGCCCAGTCAGTGGAAGGAGAGGCACCTCTGTACATACACAGACATGGATGGAATTCATGGGGAACCTCCTGGCTCTCCCTGAAAGTGGTAAAGCTGCTGCTGCTTTCTCTGGTGGAAAATAGAGGTGAATGAGGGAATGTTCTGTGCTGACACAGTCAGAAATGTTCACTGTCCTAGGGGAGAAGCTGCTGTGCCTGGATCAGTCCTGTCAGTGGTCACAGGGCAGCAGGCTCGGGTGTCCAGAGGAGTAAGCTGGCAGCCAAGTAGCTGGAGCACCTTGCAGTACCTTTTGCTGGAGGGAAGGAACTTGTTCCTGCTGTCTGCCTGGTCCTAAATAAGGAGGTTCCTGCGAGGAAAGGTGCTTTTGCAGGGAGCTTGTTGTATGATTGTAAGGGAAGCCAACCAGTCACTTTTGGCAAAAAACAGTCATAGCAATGTACGTGTTTGTCCACCCATTTAGGGAGTAGGTTCGTAGAGCAGTTTGGTGCCCAGCCTTGCTCCATCAGCTGCAGCAGCAGCTGTGCAGTGTCGGTGGCACAAGTGGTCTTTGCCTGGTCATTCTTCTGACCCATAATTTCAGCATCTCTCTTGAACTTGTAGCATTTCCAGGCTGTTCTGCTTCTTTCTGCCTCTCACCTCCCAAAACTCTTCAAGGCATCTGCAAGTCCGCCCTATAAAACATGAGAAGCTGTCGTGTTCTTCAGGGTCCTATGTGTAGTTATTGATTATGTTTGAAAGTTAAGTTTAGACTTGATAAATGAAAAACCTTCCTCAGATTGCTTGCGCTGTCTTCCATTTCCAAACTCCTGCTGCTATAGTGGTTGCAGCAGCTCTGCCTGCATGTCCAGTAGATGCTGGTGTGTTTTTCCTGTCCCTTGGAGGGCTGTGCTGCCTTCCAGCGTGGTGGGCTTGGGAGCAACTGTACTCTGATGGGCTCTCCTGCTTGCTCTGGCTTCTCCATGTTTAGCTCTGTGCTCCCTTTGAAGTAGGGATGAAACAGCCTGGCTGGAGACAATTTTCAACCCTGCTGTGCCTGCTTTGTACTTGAAGAGGAACGCGCAAAGGCTGGAGAAGTGGTAATTTGGTCAGCATTCCTTTCCAGAGCTGGGAACAGACAAGCCACGAAAGAACAGGGCCTTTACAAAAGCTCAGAAGCCTCCTACTCAAAGGAGCAGTGTGAGCGGGTGACTCCTGCCCACCTTGCTCTCCACGAGGCAAACCCTGCTGCTGTCCAGATTCCTAACTAGCCACCACTTTCCCATTGAATCCTCTGCAATTCTACACTTCTGTTGCCCAGCTCAAATACTTGGCCTCTTTCTTTCTGCTAAGTGTTCTGGGGCTTGAGGTAAAAGTCAGGTTGTGCCTTCAAGAATGTAGGAGGTGAGGGAGCCCCCACATTTGTATTTGTGTATTTGCCTTGTGCTGTCTTCCTTGTCAAGCAGGCCCAAGGCAGCAGAGAGGAAATTACTCCATCTAGTCCTTCTGCAGGCCCTAAATAAGTTTGTCCTTGGGAAAAGGCAGAATGAGTCCTGGAAGTGATAGGGTCTGGGTTGGTAGAAAATCCCTTCAAAGGAGCACATAGAAGTGAGGGAATTGGTGAGCCTGGGAGCATAGGAAAGATGCTCGAGGTTGCAGCTACAACGGGCAGAGCTACAACAAAGGCTGGAGGAAGGGAGGAGAGAGTTTGCCACTTGTGGTACAATAGCTGTTGTGACAGATGTGATCGTGTCCCTGGGGTTGTGCTGATCTGTGGTACAATGTGTCTGGGAGAGCTGCTGTCAGTGTTTCTGGAGAAAGGGACTCTTCCCCAGCTGAGAGGCCTGGAATAAGCCAAGCTCCATGCGAACCCAGCAGTGACATGTTCAGGAGGGTGGTGTGCACTTTGTTCTTGGTGCTTGGGATAAGTGTCAGATGTGGAAGCTGGTAGTTTTAGTAGAACCCAGGGCTTTGTGCCGCCCTTTGGCACTTGGCTGGTCCTGAAACTGGGGTGCTTTCTGGTACAGATTAAGGCCAAATCTAGATGGATGTCTTCTGTCTGACAAGTCCTCTGGAACCAGCAAACTTCATTAAGTGTCTTCTGCAGCTGTTTCCCAGGCTTTTGGCTATGCCATGCCTGGAAGATTTCTTCTGAGAACGAACCTTTCTCCTCTTCTTGTTTGGATGGATACTGGTTTTGGAAGCCTTATGGATTAGGATTTAAAGGATTCAGTACCACTTTCGCATTGGAGGCTCTGGCAGCGTCTCTGAGCTGCCACTCCTGTGGATTATCTAGTTTAGCATGCTGAAGCAGAGGAGGTGGCGTCTGAGGGTTTAAGTGAATCAAAGAGCCCTTTACATGTGTTAATTACAGGAGCTGCGCTTGTTGGCTTCATTGAACGCTGCTGATTCAGGGCTGGGCCTGGCGAGAAAGTTATTCGGGTGTATCAGGGAGGCAGGGTGTGGATTCAGGCTGCTATAGTTACCTCCTGCGTGGAGAAAGTGAGAGCCCTGTTTCAGAGCGGGCTGTCAGCAGAGGGAGAGTTACATTGATTTATCTAGCCCAGTGTTCTTACATAGTGGGACTGGTAAAAACTTTTTGGGAACAAACTAACCATTGACCACGAGCCATACTTCCGCACGCAGAAGAGTTTGTTGTGGCTGTGTGAGCTTTGAGTGGACATTACTACATCTGTCTTGCTGCTCTCCTTGCTTGTGCACTGCTCAGCCTTGCAGGAGGGGTTGAGCAGAGGCTCTTCCCTTGAAGGGGTCTGTTCAGCCTGCTGGGAGCAGCTCCTGTCCTGCTCGCATGTCTGCTTTCAGAACCTGAATCATCCTGATGCCTGGGAGTTGTGGTGGGGGACTGCTGACGTCCATGGAAGAAAGGTAATGTCAGTCTCCAGACATTCTTCTGTCATGGCTCCCAAGCAATGCCACCTGACTTGCAGTCTGACTGCAGATGCTTCCCAAATAAGTTTCATCATTAAAATGAGATTCCTTCTAGAGCAAAATGCCCATGCCTTTTCTGAGGACTTTCTTGGAACAAAGCTGCTCATTCTCGCTTCCTTGATGGCAGCAGGCTCTGCTCATGCCACAGCTAGTGGGGAAAAGTTCAAGGGTGTAAGGTGACACTTGACGTGCCTGCGTGAGATGGAAGGGCAAAACGGGCACAGCAAGCAGTGGGCTCGCTGGTTCATGGGAGGTGCTTGGCATGGACTAGAGCAGTTGGCCAGGTGTACAAGCATGAGGGAGCTGGGCCTGATGCCACCCGAGGGCAGTGTAGGGATGCAGAACTGCTCCTTTCCTTCTGTGCCAGGGCAAGAGAGTGCTCAGGCAGCCGTGTAAGAGTACAGTGAGCAAGGGCAGGAGAGAAGGACAATGGGCTGCCCTTTTCTGCATGACAGAGCCAGCTGTGTCTCTGGTAACATCTCTGAACACAAAACAATTGCTGCCTGCAAGCATGCAGGAGAGCATTTAGCAGGTGTTAGACTGAAAGCCACCAAAAGCTGTGTGTGGGCCTTGCTTTGGTGTCAGTGAGCCAGCTGAGGGTGGTGTGTGATGAAGCTGAAGTGATACTGTCATGGCAGTTATCTCTTCAGGCTCTGGAAACAGAAATGATGACTGCTCACTCCACTTTGTCTTCGTCAGTCTGTGATGCAGGTGCCTGGCAGAAGTATCTACTGGACTACAGCACTGGTGTCTCTTTCAAAGCATCTGATCTCTAGTAATACCTCCCCTGTGAAATGGAAACTGTGCTCTTTCTCTAGGTGTGTGGTGCTGTCCTGCAGACGCACCCTGAGAAATGAGCGTGGAGGGTGTGTGTGTAACATTGTACAGAAGGATCGAGTCTCACCCACATGCACGAGCTCCTGTTCAGAATAACAACCACTGGAGCCTTTGTGTTAGTGGTTTTCACTCGGATGAATAAAGCAAGAGTTCAGTGTGGTTGCACTTCCTGCCTCTGTGCAGGGCAGAGGAAAAAGGCAATCTTGCGTCATTGCAGCTTGTTTTTTGGGTCCATTTCTCCCCTCCAGTACTTTTCTCTTGCTCAGTACTTGCTTTTAAAAGGTGACCCAAACCCCAGCATTGCTCTGGCTCAGAGTGAACAGCAGGGATCTGAGCTGCGCCTTCTCTTACTCTGTGAATCCCCTTCCTTTGGTCCCCCCATGCAATTTGAGTCGCACTGTAGTATTGTCAGGGACTGATGGATGGAGGAGGACAGGACACAGCTTCCAGTACAGCTTGTCAGCAGTCCAGAGCAACTTTTCTTTTTCATGTGCTGTTACACCATTTAATTTCTCTCTAATGCAATGAACAGAAATGCAGCGTTAAGTCTTGTATTAGGGAATTACAGTTGAAAAAGATTAGGCTAGTGGGGATTACTGTTGTGGTTGTGACAGGGCGTGATCCTGGCTGCCTGCCTGCCTGAGCTGAACTCCTCTTGGCCACCCTATTGATCGTTTCTCAGCAGCAGCTGTGCTGTTTTCTGATGTGTGGTGCAAGAGTAAATGCTCCAGTCCTGGCTGCACAAATAAAGTGGGCCTCAGCTTGTAGAACACCAGTCACCTGGTGAAGCTTTGGTGTGGCAACACTGCATGAAGTCCAGTGTAAAAGTTTAGCTTACAGATGCAATCAAGCCTGGCAGCTCTTGTGCCTGTTCTCCCCAAGCCTTTTTGCGGCTGTACAGAGCAGAGCAACCTGCCTTAGGGTGAGATGAGGTGTGAACTGTGCATCTGCACTGTGGCTTGCCCAGGGCTCCTACCCTGCAGGTACCGGTGGGTGGCCAGGCAGGAAACAGTCACGGTGGGCTTGCCTGGTGGGCTGCTCTGTGCAAGAAGAAAAAATGGGGCAGCTTAAAATCAAATCTTCTCCTTATGCTTCCCACATCCATGCACTAGTTCTGGTTCATCTATTAACTGGTATCTAGAGCACACAAAATTACCATCTCTCTTGCTTCAAAGGGGAAAAATGTCTCTGTTGGGCTTTATTTGAATACAGTGACCAACAGCTTTTTGCTTTTTTCCCAAATTTGACTTGAAATAGGAAGATAAACCTCTTGGACAAACTTGTTAATAAGAGGGAGGCTGCTGGCTCTGAAGCAGTTGCAGGTGATGTGGATTTACTCGGCCTTCCTGCCACAGGCTGTGTCTTGGCGCTGTTGGTGTCTAGACTTCGCAATGCTTAGTACTGAGAATTTGAGACAGAAAGCATTGTGGGCTGAGCCCTCCCTTCAGCATCTGCCTCTGGCTGCGAGAGGTGGCCCTACCTGAAAAGCTGTCTCTTCCTCTTGGTGTTCCCACTGCCCCACCTGTAAGGCCAGAATAGGTGTAGCTTACCACAGTCTGGGGGGATCTCTAGGAGTTATCCTGATACAGTATGTGTCGGTGTCCCTCACTCTCCAGCGAAGGGAGAGAGAGAGAGAGACCATTATTTCCAGCAGGTGGCCAGGCTTTCTAAGAAATCTCCTTTGCAAAATCACTTGCTTGTTGAGCTTGGCTTAAACCCCTGCACAGAGCCCCTGATGGGAAGGGTTATGCCGCAGGGAGCAGCTGGTCAAGCAGCAGGGCTGTCTGCAGACTGAGTGCGGGTGTTTTATGGGGGGGAAAGTTGTGTTTGCTACCTATGTATCACCAAAAAAAAAAAGTTTCCTTCCTGTGTCTCTTATCTGGAGCCAAGTCAGCTGAGCTGTTTCTTATCTGGTGGCAAAATAGCAGGAGAGAACGATTGAGTAAAAACCTTAAAATAAATATACCTCAGAACAACAAGAATTGGGGAAGTCCCAGAAGAACAGCTTGTTTTGGTACGTGGTGTTTCCCAATATTACTGGCATACAGGAAGATGTGTGCAGATGTGGCTTAAGAGGCTTCACTGCTAGCTGCCATTCCCCAGCCTCAAGTGTTTTAATTTTTTTTTCTCTGTGTTCGTGGGAGTTGTACAACTTCTGGCAAGTGCGGGATAGATATCCTTTCCACACCCAGTGCTCTTGGGCATCTGTCTGGGATTCCACACTGAGACTGAAGAGCTGTCACCAGCTGTGGGGTACACCTGTCAGGTGAAAATCTCTTGTAAGGGCAGATCATAAGGCATTGCTCTCACTTTATTTTTGGATGGTGTGAATTTGTCTTTGGGCCAAATTGACGTCCAGCCAGCATCACTGATAGGCAGTTGGAAAATGTTCTGGGTCAAGTTTGCATTCAGCACAAGTCAGCCTGTGTTCAGCTAAGCTCAGTTGGAGGTCTGTTTAGTTCTCGCTCTCTTGGAACAATGAGTGGAAACCAGATTGCTTTGGTGTGAGTGTGGGAAGAGGAACAGGAGTCTAGCAAAGCAGTGGGGTCTTTCCCGAGCTGAGGTCACTGGCCACGAGAACTGGGGTTGTCCCTTGGATCACCAGCACGTTGCTGTGCACTGCTTCTTTGGGTGAACGGATGGGTGCTTTCTGGTGGTCTGAGCTACCTGTGAGGAAACAGCCAATAAAGGTCTCTGTTAATTAGTTTCTACATGTCATGCAGACTTCTGTTTTGGTGCCTCTTGTTTAAAGCTTTATGTGTCTGGGTTGGTGACAGGACTGTGTTATAATTAAGACCGTGTTGTCTCCTGGGAGAGGCCAGGCAGGAGAAGCATGCACATTGTTTACTTCCAGTGTTCAGAGAGGAGGCAAGTGCAGGAGCTGTGTGTGCTGAGGTGGAGCAGCTTTGGGATTTGTGCCCAGGAAGAACACGGGACAGCTTTCCTGAAACCCATGCTCATCCTTAGAGTCTGGCTTTTAGCTCCTCCATGGATGAGGTATAGGAACAGCTGAAATAGCAAGGGACAGGGAACCAAGCTAAATTAACTCTGAGAGAGCTCATGATAGTAAATTCCTCCTGGCTCATCCTATTCCTAAATTCAACTGGGATCTACCAGTGGGAAACATGAGAATTCCAGTGATGCTCAGCAGCTATCTGAAAGTGAAGTGTGGAGATCGTGGCTGGGGACTCCTGCAGGGAGCATCTGTGCAGAGCATCACACAAACATTGCTCCAACAGGTAGCTAAGCAGAACTTCAACAGCTCCAGGATGAGGTCCTTGGTTAAGGTACACAGGATCTGGCTCCAGTCCAGAACATTTTGCAGTTGAAATAGCTTGGTCATACCATCCCAAACTAACAAGGCGTTGTGCTCTCAGGTGCTGGAGGAATGCCAGAAGGACCTGTGCTTCCTTCTGGTAGCTGGCTTCCTTTTGAAGCATTTGGTATTGGTATGTCTGGCCACTCTGGAGAGCCTTAGCTGGGTAATGGGGCTGAGGAGAGAGGAGCAGTGCCTCACATGTTGCTGATGCGTAGGAAGCAGTCTATTTGAATTCTTGTTGGTGCTGAAGGAGAAGCAGGTTTAGCAGGGATCTGCACAGTTCCCTGGCTGCTCCGTTAGTCCAGGCGAGGTATGGCATCTGCAGCCTGGGGTGTGACCTCTCCTGTGTGTGTTTCCTACCATCAGGGACAGGAGATGCTGTCCCTACATCCATCCGTATCTGTGCCATCCTCTGTTTTCCGTCCCTGCTGCAGAGCCTTTCCTTCAAGCTTGCATCCTGTTTGCTGCTGCCCTGGCCAGGGAGCACGAATGTCCCTGGCGCAGAGGGTGATCTTTGTGCCTACATGGAGCTCTTCCAGAGGTAGCTGCAGTGTCATCTGTGAGCCGCAGTCACAGGAGCTGCTGACTGGAATGTCCAGAATGCCCCTCTCCCTCTTCAGCCTGCTCTGCTCCTATTTTTGTTTCTGTCTTAGGGGTTTTTTTTTCCACTTGAAATACTTTATGGGTCAGCTGTCCTTTTGCTGTCTGGAAAACTGATGTCAGTGTGGTCTAACAGGTGAACATCATGGTGCCCTTAGTGCGAAAGCCCCGCGGCTGAAGATGTGGGTCTGCAGAGGCCCTTCCTCCCTGCTTGTCACCCCTCCTGCTGTGCGTTGTTTAACCCTTGTGGTGGTCTTCATGCACAGCACAGGCTTGAAGCAGCCTTTCTGTTTAATCTTGGAGCTTTTAGCTGTGGCTGAGGGTTTTCCTAGCTGCCCGGCTAACATTGCTTTTAGGTGGTTGATCTTCAGCTCTTCTCCTTTTCCAGAGCCAGAGGAGCAGCAGGCTGCTGTGGCTGGAGGTGCTTGCACACAGTTATAAATAGCACGTGCTGCCTGAATACTTTTCAGGTTAGAGCAGGGTGCTTTAGGGGACTGGGCCTTCTGAGTAAAAGGTGATGAAGCTTGTGATGGGCTTTAGTTCCTTTGATCTCTCCTTGCAGTTGCTCTTGGTCTTCTCTCTTCTTGCTTGTCTTGGAAATGGATGACCTGTATCTTGTTCTAGGCTTTTAAAAATATATTTCTATATTATGGTGAGCCCAAGAATGCAAGGCAGTGCAGGCTCAGATACTGGGTTATTTTGGAGTCAAGCAGGACTGGTGGGGGTGAAAGCTGGTTCTTTAAGTGAACGATCTTGCTCTGTCAATAAGCTGATGTGCAGCTGGCTTGCCATAGCTGGAAAATGGAATGTGAACCAGCGGCTGCCTTCACGTCTTTTCCCACGGGTGACAGTAACTGGCCCCTTGTAGCCATTGCAGAAAGATCGCAGGATGAACCAGCAGAGGTCAGGCAGCTGGTCTCCCTTGTCTTGCAAGGAACACGTTGGCAGGACGCAACTGTCTGACGTTCCTTTGCATCATCACAACTGACATTCAGATAAGGACGATGGCTCTGCACTGCTCAGGCTCACGTATAACACCACCCACTGGGGCAAGGGGGGGGCAGAGAAGAATGGGGATATGGCTTTCCTAATGAAAACTGAATATTCCACATTAATAGAATTTTTAGAGGAATATTGACTTAGTAAATCTGTACAGGGAGAAGTGTTGAATTAATTGGTTGGTGGGAGAAGAATTAAATGTTTTCCCATCAACCAATACTGGCTATTAGAGATTGTCTCTGCCCCTCTGTACATACCTCAGTAAGGGAAGAGGAACTTAATTTGGCTTTTTTGTGTGACCCTATGTCCTGAATCATCTGATCCGTCAAAAAACACGGGAAACATTTCTGTGGATGGAAATTGGCATTGGGCTAGTCCTGGTAATAATTGACAGCTTGTGGCTGACCCCTATAGGACTCGTCTCTCTTGACCCACCTCTCATTCAGCTGCTCCCTCTGTCAGGCTGTGAGCAGAATTTGAGCTGGTTTTCCTGCAGTAGCACTCCTGTTAGTAATGGGATTAAAATACTGTCACCTCTTCTTTCTCCTCCCAAATGTATTTCCAAGAGAGCTTGTCATCTGTCATGGATCTAATGATGTAAACCCAGCTATTTTGCCTGACCTCTCAGCTGGCCTTATTTCCAGGAAAGCTGGTGGTGCTGCAGATCACCCTGTGCATGTTTCTTCCCACTCAGCTTTAGTGCAAATGAGCCAGCAAGTCCAACAGAATCACATTACCCTCAAACTGAAATACTCAGAAGCTTCTGAGTGTGTGCGTGTTTACACACATGTAAAACAAACAACCCAAAACCCAAACACCCAGAAAGTATTAAAAGAATGAAATTGCTAATTAGCAATAATTCTTATTTTGTCCTCTGTTCTTCTCTGTCCCCCTGCCTCACCTGGCTGTGAAGTGGTGATAGGAGCAGGCAGCTGCACCTGCAGTCTCCCTTCTGCCTGTTTCTTGGCATAGTTGGGACTTGCTTAAGAAAAACAAAACAGCCAAATTCCAGCTCATGTTTTAGCTCAGACAGCCATAAGCTCAATTTAATTGCACTTGTTTTCAGTATTGTGTAAAGTCTTCCTGCACACTGAGATGCTGTGTCTGAAAGCATCATTCTGTAAGCCCCATCTTTCAGGTGACACCCCCCCTAGCCCCAGCATGGCCTTTGCACACAGGGTATCTCCCCCACAGCTGCAACACCCACCTCCCCACTGGGTTTTTCAGCTAAACCAGCAGCTCCCTGCAATGCACCCTGGGGGTGTGTGGCCAAGGGGCTCAGCTGGAATTCATTTGGGTTTTGGTTCTGTTGCAGATTTTCCGTGTGCCTTCTTCCCCTTCCCAGGTGTGAAGGCATCTTGGGGAGTGTGCTAATGTCATGGTGCTGTTGAAATGTGATTACTGTGAGGCTGACTTCCTTCGTGTTGGGGAGGATGCTGACCCATGTGGCTACTATCTGGAACAGGCTGGGCTCAATGGCTTACTGCTAATTGAGTAAGAAAGATCAGAATTAAACTGCTAAACATTGCTCTAGGACAGAGCAAAAGATTGGGATTATAGTGCTAAAAATTGCTTCAGAGGGGGTAATTTGGATTTTCTGCTAAGTTGCTACCTCACAGTGCCTAAAATCCTGACCCCAGAGTCTCTGGTCATGGTCAAGGGTCCAGTTCTGTGCGTGCTTGGGCTACTGGTGTTGATGGTTTCCTAAGCACAGAATTGCGTTCCCAGGCTGTGTTGATGGAAAAACGTGTTTCTGGCACACGTGCATTGCAAAAGAGTGGGATGTGTCAATATAGCATTGAGGGTGCTGTTGCTCTTATCTCAGTGTTATTTATTAACCTGGGTCTAACTCGGGTTCTTTCATTCTTTCTGCAAGACTGGGTGGGAGAGCAAAACAGAGGGATTCCCTGTTGGCTTGAGCTCATAGTCTTTCATCTTTCTCCAAGAACAGAACTTCAGTTTGATTGGAGAGAAGTCTTGATTTGTGAAAGCACGTCTCTTTTTTTTCCTGGCTTCTTTAATTCTCCCCACATGTATAATCCCCGTGCCCCTGGGAGTGCAGCGGTTGCCTGGTGCTCAGAGGAGCTGTTGTCGTGTACATCACTGTGGCTGGGAAATGCCTGTGGAAGCAGCAGTTGGTGTGTGCAAAGGGCAGCAGGCAGCATGCTGGGTTCTGAGAGTTTGGCTTGTGTGTTTGTTTTTTGTTTTGTTTGCTCCCCATCCCTCCTTTCCCACTGCAGAGCCCCGATGCTCTTGCCAGATGGGGCTCCCAGTGACCGTGAGATAATGGGCTCAGCAGATGCCTTCCCTTTTGTGCCGATGGGATGTCTGCTCTCCTCCCAGCACAGCTGGGTCACTGTGTGAAGGGGGAAAGCAGACGTGCCTTCGGGAGTCCTGCTTGACATCAGGGCCTCGTGTGGTGCTGTGGAGTTGGACACAGAAAGGACACCAAGGACACTTCATGTGGCACTATGTCACTGATTCCCTAATGGAGCGTAGTGTCTGTCTTGCTCACCTGAGACATGGCTGACACTCGCAGCAGAGCTGGGATCGCTTAGCTGGAGAGCACTGACATTCCTCTTTACTGGCACTTTTGCTTACAAGCAGATGACTTTTTTCATGTCAGAAAATAGAAGATGCTTACTAGAAAAGTTTTAGTGGAAGAGGTTTTGAAATAGACATCGCCGTCAACTCAAAGCTGTTAAAGCATCTTCCGTGTTTTCTTTGTTAGTCTGTGTTTTCACCAGCCCTGCATTGGCCAGTGAAACAGGATCTGCTGAAAAAGTATGAGGCCTTAGCCAGGTGCATGTCATCTTCCTTGACTTTATAAAACATCTGTAAGATGAGGGCAGATCTTTGTGATGAGAGGGCCAAGACAGCAGACTTCCATGACTTCTATAACACTGCCTATAATACCCTCTCGTCTTCAGAGTAAAGCTGTGAATTAGGCTTTTCTGTGCTTTTTGTAAAGGAGAAGGCAGGTTTTGCTAGGGTTTCACAGTACATTTTTCTTTCTCTCGTTGCAGGTGAGGCTGGTGCCAGCATTATTCGAGTATCAAAAGAAGCCCGGAAGAGGTTCTTGGGCCCGCTTCACCCATCCTTCAACTTGGTGAAGACCATTCGGATGTGCCTGTCCAAGACTGTGCCAGAGAATGGGCATGAGGTTGCGGCAGGACGTTTGGGTATTTCCCTGACACGTGTCTCTGATGGAGAAAATGTGATACTGTCAGATTTCAACTCCAAGGAGGAGCTGATCCAGGTGAATGGAAACTTATTGCAGAGGGCTAGGCAGGAAGCGCACACTGTTTTGTTTTGCCTTAGTCTCCAAATGTCCTTAATAATGGCGTATAATTGTCAGCACATGCCAGTGTGGTCTTCTGAGAAGTGTAATACTAGGATTTGATCTGCTTTTTACATTCTGGATCTCTTTCTCCCTCAGGCCTGTGTCTGCAGCACCTTTATCCCTGTCTACTGTGGGCTGATACCTCCAACCTTGCGGGGAGTGGTACGTATGACTCTAAGATGCTCCTTCATTAAATCGTGTATTAATGAAGAAGAAGGCAGAAACGCTGGTACCCAGTTTTGGCAGTCTTACTGTCTGCTGGCAGCATATAGCCTGAAGAGGCACAAGAAATTCCCAAGTAAACAACTGCCAACAGTGGATGTGCTCTCTTTCTGCTGCTGTCTGCAGTTGGCTATAAATGTGCCAAAGACTAGAGGATTTAACGTGATAGTAATGTATGGCAATCTGGGCAAGTGCTGGCTGCCTTAGGAGATGGTTCTTCTGGCTGCTCCGTGCCATGCTCTCTGTCACTGAGGCTCCAACCCTCTGAATGCATAAAGAACATGGGTCTAGGACTGCAATCATGAGTGTAGTCCCTCTCCCACGTGTCTGATGCTTTTTGTGGGGTTTTAACTATTGATGCTGATACCAGAGCTCTTTTCTATGGACTTCTTCCTGTCCGTCTGAGAATAATGTCCTTCTGCCTGCTAGAGCTTTCTTTAACATACTATCCATGGCTATCCAGAGCAATTTCTCCCTTCTGAATTGCACCTTAGAAGTGAAAATGGTTGAAAGCTGTGCAGAGCTGGAACATCTCTGAATATTGCAGTCATGCTTGAGGGCCTCAGTCGAGCTTGGACTCCCCTTGTGCTACACAGGTTAACGAGCACATAAAAAGGCTGTTTGCCAACTAAATGGTTGAAAGGGAGAGGGAGAACTGCTATTAATGTGTGTGTGCCCTGGTTCCCCTAAGTGACCTGGCCAGGATGCCTCAGTCTGCAAGAGCACGGCGTCAGATCTGCTCCCGCTACTACCTGTGTCCTAGAAGTGAGGTCGGTTTTGCTCCTGCATAATATGCAACTTGGCTGGTTTTGTCTTGTGCAAGCATGTTGGGCAGGGAAATGACCTAGAAGAAATGTCCAATGTCCAGCGCCGCAGAGAAGTGACAGAATCAGCAATGGTTTGGCATTTGCTCAACAACCACAGGCAAGGCTTTTGTCCCACAGCTGGTGGGAGCGTGACAGTGACTCTTTCCTGGCACCTCTTTGGGGCTAGTTGAGGTCAGCGTGGATCAGGCAAAACTCAAAATTTCAAAACTGTGTACAACATCGGGGTCTCTGGAATGTGCAGCTGCCCTGGCACACCGAGAGATGACTTCTCATGTCAAGATTCCCTGTGGGGATAGGTGGGGAGGGAATATATGAGATGAGGAAATTGATTCCTACCTCTTCCCCAGAAAATCATGGCTCTTTGTGCCTGTGAAGGAGGACTGGCATGGGGAGAGGTAGAATTAGGTTGGGTATGAGCATGGGAAAAGGCTTTGAAATGGGACTGCATGGTTTGTAGCGTGCGTGTGATGACTCCATTTGCCACAGGACAGGCTGACAGGCTTGGCATGAGGACCAGTTTTCAAGGCAATATGATTGTGTGCAAGATGTAAAATACATATTCTGTCTTCCTCCTGATCTTTTTCCACTGCTCACTTCTCTGAGCTCTGGTAGCTTTGTGGATCAGATGTTGAAGATGGGTGGGGGGAGGGAAAAAGAGACTTCTCAAATACTGAGAAATGGAAGGGTCCATAACTGACCTGTCAACATGTGCGCGAGCTGTGAACTGTCTGCAGCATGTGGGTGAGATAAAACCCTAACAAGGGTCAAAAAGCTAGTTGTCAGTTCCTGTGAGTGAGGGGCCCTGTGAGGGAGGGGAGGACATGACAAGGGAATGGAACTAGGCACTCCAGAGTTGACCCCAGTCCATGAACCATCCCCAAAAGCTGCTGCTGCTGCTCAACGCCTGCAAGCAGCTGTGGGTACAGCTTGTGGCTCTGTGTTGCTGGGGGCTTTGCAGGAGGTTGGAGAGCTGTTAGTGTTGGGTTCCTGGAGGTTCAGGCAAATCCAAAGAAGTGGCAGTGTTCCTTGGGGAATGGTGGACCAGAGAGCAGGGTTTGCATGTGTATTGCTGTCAGCCTTACTGTAACTGAGCCTTCTTTCTGATGGCATCCCTTAGCTCATGCTGCCACCCCTGGGAAGCGTGTGTTTCTGCAGCCTTAACACAGAACCATTGTTGTCTTTACTGAGTGGCCAAAACACAACTCCATCTTTTTTAAACAAAGTGGAGGTCTGGCGCTGTGCGGCCTGCTTTGTTGTGTCTTCTTCCCACTCAGCCTGTCATGGTTTCATCCTTGCAGAGGGAGTCGGTCAGGTGTCTCCAGCAGCTTTGGGGAGCTGGTGACAATGACAGTTCGCTATGGTTGCTTTTGGCTTAGGGAAAACTGATGGCTGCTTTAAAAAGGGGGCAAGGGTTCAACTGATTTTTGGCATCTCTGTCTAGAAAGCATCCTGTAAGCAAGCTGAGTGTTCCTGTTTCCAACAGGGTGTACTTTTCCTTGAGTTTAATCTATCCCATCCTTCCACTTCCTTCACTGCCCAAACCCAGGTGGTGCAGAAGTCACTAACCATGTCTGTCTTGACACTGTGTTTGGTGAACAACTCCTGATGTGAGGATGAAATGCCCTGTGCCATCACTTAGTGCTGCTGTAGCCTGCAACTCTAATCATGAGCCATCTCCCTTGAACCTGTAGGATTTAAGCAGAGGTAGCCCTGAGGTTTAGTTTGCCCTCAAGAAACCCACTGTGTAGCTCCTGATGATGATTTGCATTTGAACCTTTCTAAGGGAAGGGTTTCAGGCAGCAAATGGCAGGATCAGCTCAGTACAGAATCAGCAGGACTCTTATGTAACTGATGCTCACAAGAGCTGGAGTTGTTCCTCTGCAAAGCTCTCAAGCTTCCTGCTCTTTTGGCTTGACCAACATCCCCTTCCTTTTCTCTTCTGCATGTTGCTTGCTCTGCCGAAGGCCTGTGATAGGGATTGTCTTGCTCAGCTCCTTGTGCAACCATGGTACTTCAAAGGATGCTGTGTACATGCTTCTGCGGTTGTCTTTCCTTCAAGGGTAACACAAATGTGTTTATGGTACATGTGTACAGAACACTCTCTGGGAAGAGAGTGCCTGTTTACTCTTAGTTTAACTCCTAGTTTACTCTTAGTCCACCAGTGGGGACCTGTTTCTGAGCTTATTTGTTTTAAACACAAGTGACAAACAGCACAAGGTCACAGTTTAGATCAGTGTTGATTTGCAGTGCAGGGGATTGTTGGTGTGTCATATTATTTAACTGGGCAGCAGTCACACAAGTGAATGTGCCTCTCTCGTTGAATAATTGCAACCAACACACTTGACCATAGGAAGAAAGGTGTCTAGCAAAAGGATGTTATAGACAACATAGCTGTGCTGTCACTGGCTTTGGCTCCTCCAGTGCTGGTGGATGTACTCTGTTCTCTTCCCAAGTTGTTGGCAGAGATATAAACAGGGACACAGAGTGAAAAAGCCACTTGATCAGTTACGAGAATGAAGAGTGCTGCCTTTGTCTTGATTTCAGAGATATGTTGATGGAGGTATTTCTGACAACTTGCCACGATATGAGCTGAAGAACACAATCACAGTGTCTCCATTCTCAGGGGAGAGTGATATCTGTCCACGGGATGGTTCCACAAACATGCATGAGCTGAGATTCACCAACACAAGCATCCAGTTCAACCTTCGCAACCTCTACCGCCTCTCCAAGGCCCTATTTCCTCCGGAGCCTCATGTGAGTTTCCTGGCAGCACCAGAACTTGGGGACAGTAGATAGGCATTGGCTATACTCTGCACTTTAGCAGAAGAAGGTTCCAGGCACTGTTAGTTTTGTATCTATGTTTGTCTGTTTTTTAACCTTGACATTAGCCAACCCAATGACTTGGCAAACCTTGACCATCTGCACAAGATTATATAGGTTGCTTGATTTTCTTTTGCTATTGGGAGATCTGGAATTTGAGTGGTAGCAGTTGCTTGGAAAGTATTCCCACGTGGTGCTCTCTAGAGCAGCTTTACCAGGAAATTGGGCTCCCTTGTAAATAAGGATGTGGCAGCCACTGGAACCAAGGAGCTCTTTTTTAAGGTCATGATGGAGCTGCCAGCCTGAAGCCGGTGACTGTCTCCTAAAAAGTGCCAGTAGAGCAGGTGGCACTGCAGACAGCTCTGCATGCCTCTGAGCAAACACAGCCTCAGGCAGCCCTGGCATTTGGGCATAATAAGCATGCATTCATGTGCTGAATTACTTGGACAAGTTTTTTTCCCTGCCCCCTCTCTGGTTTTAGCTGGCTTCATCTGCAAATGCAGCGGCCCTTCCTGGCATCTGCTGGGAAGTATTTTGGGCTGCTTGTCAGAGGGACTCGCTGGAGGCTGCCCACAGCAGCATCAGCTCCAGATGGGGAAATGGGGTGGCTACAATTCTAAGCCTGTACTTAGGTAGGGTTCCACATGTCCCTTCCAGCCTGATTTAGGCTGTGATTTCCATATCTGATGTATTCAAGTTATGCTGCCCATTCGTGCTAAAAACCTGGGAAGAGCTGGTGAGGATGAGACTTGTCCTTGGGGTAGCTGAGGTGTTAGGAGAATTCCTCTGAATCCGGCACTGAGCTGGGTGTTTGCTAGGCTCAGCCAGACAACCTCCAAATGACCTGCTCTTGCCTTCCTCTGCCCACAGGTGCTGCGGGACATGTGCAAGCAGGGCTATCAGGATGCACTGCACTTCCTGAAGAAGAACGGTAAGGCACTGCGCGTTTGTAAGGTGCACTGAGTTGCGCCTCTGTGCCAGGGTTGGTGTCTTTGATTTGAGGATAGCCGGTGGTGCATGGGAAAGGTGGAAGGGCGGAACTGCGTTGTGCCTCAGATATCGGAATATGGAATTTCCATTAATAAGTCTCTTTTAGCGCTTTGGGAGGCAGAGGTGGAGTGGAGGCCTTTCCAGTGCAACGTGGAAGGACTGTATAACCACTCTGATACCAGAGCAGCAGCTTTGGCACAACTAAGTGTTGAAGCTGCACGTGCCTAGTGCTACACTAGCACAGGGCCTGGGCATCAGTGGTCTTTGGACCTGCACGTACCCTGCTCCTGGGTGCAGCTGGGGTATGTCTGATGTGGTGCTGGTGTGCCCTCGGCAGCCCCCAGTGCCTGGCAGTGTGACGCGTCTGTTTTCACTCTCTTCTGTGTGCAACCACAGCACTTTCTTGCCTCCAGTGGTTGTAGCAGGTTGAGTGTGTGTCTGATGCCACCTAGTGTCACTTTAGAGCAGCTCAAGCACATGTGTGCTCTGTGATGTGTACCTGCTGGGGTACTCTTACAGTCATGCAGCTGTGTTTGTGGATGAAGCCGCAGGAGGGAAATCTTACCTGCAAGACTGGTGACTGGCAGATTAGAGCAATAAAACACTGCCAAAGAGCACCCTGCGGTACTTAAAGGGGAGAAGTTAGAATTTCTGATGGGGAAAGAGGATGATCTTAAAGCAGCAAGATTTCTAACTCATTGTGGTAAGCATTACAATGGATGTAAGCTAAAGGGGCTGGCTGTGATGTCTGTCAGTCTGAGGGGGTGGTAGGGTGAACTGAGAACTAATGCTCTGAAGGCCAGGCAAGGCAGGGCAGCTGGTTTTGTATCATCCTTACAGTATGACTTCTCTTCTCAGGTCTCCTTAATCGTCCAAGTCCTGCCCGTCCTCTCCTTGCCATAGAAGCTCCCCCAGAAGAGAAAAAAGAGGAAGAAGCAGAAGCTGAGGACCAACTCCAGGACAATACTGCCCTTGCTGTTGTTGAAGAGCACATCTTTGAACACCTGCCCCCCAGACTGAACCAAGGTATGACCCAATCTCCCTGTGTCACCTGGTCCACCTCAGAGGATTACTGGGATGTGGGTATTGCTTGTGGCTGGGCTTGGCAATACCTGGGGTTGAACTGGCATCTGCAGATTGTTAGGTGGACTTGGGGAATCTCGGATAAAATTGTGGCTTACCTGTGGGGGCTGAATTGGGTGACTCAGCTGACAGTGTTTTGCATGGTAAGGAGAGGAGGGGATCTTGATGCTCACTCCTTTGGGAGTCTGATAAAGCTAAAAGCTGCTGGTCGCAGCTGTGCTCAGAGAAGTACTACCCTGAGTGAGACCTGCTTAAGAAGTGGAAGGTGGAGAGAGGAGACATCAGGCTGGGTAACTTCTGGGGTATGTCAAGGAAAGGATACTCCCATTGGAGGGATTCAGACATGTTCTCTTCTGTCTTCAGCTCTTCTGGAGGCTTGTGCTGAAAGAAGAAGTTTCTTGACTGGTATCACCAATATGCTGCCTATTCGTCTGGCCACAGCAATGCTGGTCCCCTATATGCTGCCTCTGGAGTCTGCAGTTTCCTTCACTGTCAGGTAAGCCTTTGACAGGTTCCCTCAGTGGTTTTCTTCCCAGTGCAACCAGGTGTTTGGAGCTGGTGGAGCATGAATGACCAGAGAGCAGAATCCTCTCTAAGATCCTGCCACTTACTAGACATACCAAAAAAAAAAAAAAATATTTCTAAACTTCAGGCACCAGTCTTAGCTACAGCCAATAATTCCAGCTTGAAGGAAGATGGCTGTGTGCTGGAACTCGCCCTAGAAAATTGTGATAAATTTTGGAGCCTGGAGGGAGAGAGACTTATGAACTGTGAGTGCAGGGATGAAAGTAGGAACCACACAATGGTTCCCCTCTGGAGCAAGGGGTGGAGTAGTCCCAGCTATTTCCAACTCTACGCTTATGTGGCTGGGAAGACGGGTCTGTCAGACTTGTTCTTAGTACAGAGTACCCTGTGAAAAGTTTCTGGGAGGAGATATTTTGGGATAGAAAGGCTTGGGGCAAAACACTTTTCAAATCTGAAAATGGATGAAAAATATAGAAAGTGCAGACACAAAATGTGAAGAATAAGTTCCTGGGCTGTTCTCATCTTTCACAGCTTCCCCTCCTTCATGGTGTGAATGGTAGTGTAAATGGCTCTTACTGCATTTGTCACCAAAAATTGAGTAACCATTGATAGGAGGCAAAACTGGAGTTATTTCCGTCTTGTCCTTTGTGTGGCCCAACTAATGGTTGTCTCCTGTCTCTTCCCAGGTTGCTGGAATGGCTTCCTGATATCCCTGAGGATATTAGATGGATGAGGGAGCAGATGACTGAAATCTGCAACTATCTTGTGAAGAAAGCCAAGAAGAAACTGGGCAACCATCTCTCAGCCAGGTATGTCTGCTCTCCTCCACAGCTCTATTCTGGAGGAACTCTCCATTTCTATCTTTGACTTCTGCAGACCCTACTCTGTTGGCCAGAGCAAGTAAGGCACAAACTGACCAGAAGGATTTACTGCCCAACCTAAAATGCAGATCTGGTCCATGGTCTCTTAGCTTCATCAGCTATCGGAATAGACTCAGCACATGGCCTCCTTCCTTCTTCCAGTTACAGCAGACTCTGCCATGAAGCTGTTACTACAGCAGTAGGGTGGAAGGTGTAGGTTGAACTGAAACAATGCACCAGTTTATTCCATGCTCGCTGTGGAAGACAGACGTGCTGGTCTGTGTGGCATTAGGTGGCCAAGGGTCCACTAAAAGTTTGTTCCAAGGGGTACTTGTATTCAAATGGCCTTTTCTGCCTCAAGATCTAGGTGTGGTTTAGAGTGAGGGAGGCACTAGGGTGGCTAGGAAACACTGGAGAGTTTCCAAATGAGACAGTGCTTTGGGTCTGTGTGTCCATGTGCCTGTGAACTGAACTCCCTGCAGCAGGCCATGGCTTGGGGCTGAGGCGAGTCTGTGTTGCTTGGATGAGGACAGGAAACCGTTTTACAGTAGTAGGCAGAGGGTCCCAGATGTGATTCAGATCCTAGTACAAGAAGGTGAATAATCAAGATGTGTGAGGGTGAAAATGGGCACACACACAGACTTCTGACTAAGGTCATGCAGTCAGTGGTAGAACGAAATAGCTCTGTGGTTCTGGAGCTCTGCTCTGGTGACCTGCTCAAGTCTTCCCATGTACTGATTCTCTGCATGTGTTTGCCTTTCAGGCTTTACTATCACCTCGAACTTGGAGGGCCCCAGAGCCTGCCAATTTCTTCTACACTGGCTTGTGCTGAAGCGCTGCCTATGTGGATGAGAAGCAGTCGTTCCCTGTCTGATGTCGTGATGAAGTGGGATGAGTATCAGCGCCAGCTCATGCTGGGCTTACTCTGCATCAACGTGGACCTGCAGGCCTCCCTCTTCCCTCGGGAAGGCCTTCAGATAAAGCTTCCACCTCTAGACTGTGCGAAAGCGTGTCTGCCACTCTTCTGAGCCTGCTGCCCTGAGAGGATGAGGGTGGGTGGGACGGGGCGAGGAGGTAGGTTGGGACCAGTCTCATCCCTCAGCAGCAGGGCTGCCCTGTGCTTGCGAATATGCTGCAAAGGAGATTTCCCTGGAATGGAGACTGGTGGAATTGACTGGCCACTGGGCCAGGCGAGGGATCTCTGTTCAAAGGCACACACGGGCTCATACCTTGCTCTAGGCTTGTGTTGAGGCTGGGCCATTGCCTGTGGCCAGGCTGATGCTGACCTGGCTGGGCTCTCCCAAATAATGCACTTTGAATGCCATTGGCTTTTTACCACCCAATAATCAGGGCGTAGATGATGCTCTCAAGTTCATACAGCTTTTAGCTTCCTTTGTTTTTTAGAATGATTCTTGTTTTCTTCTTAAATCATCTGACATCCCTTAGCTCTTTGTGCTACTGAAAGATGAAGCAGCCTCTTGCCAAACCAATTTTTCTCATGGCTTCCAAATCTCCTCTTGACTTCCTTTGCTTGAAGCCCTGTTCTTTCCTCTGTCCCTTAACTGCATCCCCACTGGAAGCCAGAGCTGGCCCTGCTGCAGGCTGCACTGGGGCTGTAGAAATGTAGAAGAGTTATGTATTTACCGTGATTCATGTTGTGATGATTTCTCCCTTGCTGATTTTTGTCTTCATGGAACTCCTGCAGCTTGAACTCTGAGTGCTGAGTAAGTCATTGAGCTTATTTTAAAGAAATAATTTGGAGGTTTTTTTTCCCCAGAGAAACATATTGAATTGGAGGCCCTATTCCTGTCACTGTCAATGGAATTATTCTGGGGTTGCCCTGGAGAAGCTCAGCCTGGCTGAGCAGGATGAACTCAGCAGCTGAAGCAGTGTGGAGTGCTTATAGGAAGGTGAGATTGTGCAGGGCATGTTTTTTGAGAGGCTTGTGGTGGAGTGTCACAGCAAGTAGTGAGGAAGTGGCCACCTTGGACTGAGGGTCAGGCTTTGTCCCTTAGGAGACCATACGACTGAAGGAAATTCCAGGTGGGTGATACAGAAGGGCTGCCAAACCAGGGCTTGGCTCTATCTTTTGCTCAGAGAGTTTGGACATGGAGGCTTTGGAGTGAGCAGAATGTAGGCTCATCTGTCTTGTGTTGGGGCTCACAGGTACAGCTCTGCAGCTGGCAACAGCAGGAGGATGAGTTGTGACAGTGAAGTCAGGATATTGGTGCACCTGCAGCTCACTTGGAACTGGCTGTGTTTGTCTTGTCCCTTAAATACCAGAGCTAGCAGGTCCGTAGCAGGCAGGACTCTGTGCAGAAGCATGAACCCTCTTTTCTTCACAGGGTGAGATGTGGCTTCCTGTGGGGATTGCATGTACTTCAGCTGAAGTCCTTGCATGATGGCACAAACCAGCTCCTGGTATCTCTGCAGCACACCTGGCTGCATGAGGTGTCTTCTACCTCTCCTAGCACAAACAGCATGCGACTGGCCAAGGCAAATGTACGCTCTCTTTGCTGGGGAGCGGGACAGGGCATTGGAAGGTGATTACATAGCCTATAGGTGAAGCAGTGATTTATCATAGGCTCTCTTTTGCACTTTTGATTTAGAAAGGGAAAATAACCCCAGAAGTTCTACTAAGGCTGGAGAAAGCAGTGAATCTGCAGGAGCAGCATGGGTGAGGTGGTGGGTGCTGTTTCTTCCCAGCACAATTGTGCACTGGGCGGAGGTTTGGGTGTTTGTGGTGAAGACTGTGATAAGCATCAGGACTTTCCTGCAGTGGCCATGGCAAGCTGTGAGGCATAGACTGGGCAGCTGTGGTGGTAACCAACTGGGAGATGCTGGGGCAAAAATGAACTTGTGACTTGGAGTATCACCCCTCTGCCCTTCCTGGATGTGACCTCCCTGTGTAAGGGCCCGCAGAGCTTGTGAAGCTGCCCTGTGCTTATGTAGTCAGACTTAGTCTTAAGGTTCATATAGCAACTTCCCTAAAAGTGTTAGCTACGGGAAGAGAAAAAACTGAGGATTCCGAAACCAGAATCAGAATATTGGATTATAAACCAAGTCAGTCTTGTGATTGTCTGAAGCCTGTGGAAGAAGCTTATTGCTAGGTAGATCTAAGTCTAATCGAAGTGAACCAGCAACAAGCTACGGTCAGTTAGTGGGAGCAGAATGAATTCGATTAAAATTGGAATTGAGAAAAGGTGTTTGTTTTGTGGTTTGCTGTGGGATTTATTTTCTTCCATTGCTTTGGATTACCTTCTTTGGGGGGATGGCGCATGCACAGCTGCTTGGTTTACCAAATTCATATCTCTCTTCCCTAATGCCCATAGAGCAATTGGCAAGAACATATAGATATTTAGTGGCAAGAAATGAGGAAATTTCATCCAGAAGCAAAACATCTGTGAGGGGCAAAGCTGGATGAGGAAAATCTTGTGCTTAGAAGCTGCTGCTCTTTTGACTCTGCCTTGTTTGTGTTAATATACAGGTGGAGAAAATGATGCAACTATTATTTTTATCCCTTCTTCCTGGACTGGTCAAACCACAGAGTGGTTATGTAAACCACTAGACTATGAAATAGGATTCTCTTGGCAACAGAGCATACTAAGAAGTTACAGCTTGGCACCCTTATCCCCCTGAATCTCCTCTTGCATCAGAACCAGCTGGGCTGGTGCTGCTGTCTGGTGCTCTTATCCAGAAGCTTGCTGGTTCTGGTCCATGCGTTTCAACAGACTAACCACTGTGCCTGCTAAAAGGCCCAAGTTTCATTCTGTGTTTCACCTCATCTGTCATTTATTATCTTAACCTCTCAAAGAGAAGCTTTTGTACACTTCAAACTAACCACAAGCCAAAGCCTGGCCTTAAATATAAAGGTCTAACTCTTCCTGGAGGAAACTCTGTTTTCCTGATGCTAATTTGCAGGGTGTGAATGGATACTGGGAAACCGCCACTCCACATTAACGCTTTATTTTCCTGTGTTGATGCCCCAAGTGAAGCAATGGCTGTTATGTGATAGCTTGTTGGCTTCATAGATTTAAGCCCTGATAAAGGAACTGCAGATCTGTCAAAAATACCCCAAACTACCCTCCTCTTCCTTAGGAGAAGTTTTGTGCATATGCTTGGAATTCTTGCTGCTCATCCATCACAGATTCCAAAGGATGAAGAAAGTAGGGAAGATCTCCTAGCCCGCTGATGTGGAAAAAGGGCTGTGGCTGCTTTTGGAGAATAGCTTTTGTTCTGTAGTGCTGCCTTGTCTAGAACAGACTCTGCTTTTTTGAAACTGCTGGAAACCATTTGATGGGCTCAAAGTTGGGCGTGGAGAGGTTTATTGTGATAGCCTAACTGGAATTCTTCAAGCTTTTGTTCTACATGTACCTCATGGCATGTGTTACCTTCTGGGCAGCAGCTGCTGATTAACCTGCATTTGTCAAGTTAATTGGAACAAGGTAACTGACTGTAACAGTCCCTTCTCCAGCAAAACGTGTGGCTGGGCAGCCCAGCGGGTGGTTGCCAGGGCCTATCTGCTCTCCAGTACATGGTGGCTGAGAGGTCAGGGTCCTGGACCAAACCTTCATCTTGCAGTCCACGTCCGTTCTTGTAGCATTCACGTGAACTCTGTAAGAGTCTCAACCGTCGCCATTTCCACTGTTCCACGTAAAGGATCTGTGCGTTCAGGAATCCACTTTTTCCCCCCTCATTCCTGTGACACAGATGCTGCTTGTTGCTTTTTAACAAGGCTGAGGTGAACTCCTTGGGCATCTAACCTGCCCCTAATCCATACAATACTGTGGGGCTGTCTTATGTTGTGCGCAACAGCGCGTATCCATGGCACACTCTGTAAGCCGCAAGGTGTGTGTGGTATGTTGGGCTTGGTTTGCTACCTGCAAGCTGATTTTCAGGGGCAGGAGAAAATACTTCATTTCTGACCACTGTCTATAGGACCTAGGAATTGTTTTCTTGTGACTTCCTGGAGGGCTGTGTATCTGCAACACTGAGGCCAGAGAATGAAAGAGGATCTGCTCTCTGCCAGCACTGGGGTGTCCCTTGCACTCATTGTATATTCCTCAGTGGTTTTGTCCATTTTAAAAAATTAATCAAGTAATCTCCTCCTTCCTCTGAGAGAAGAGTTCTCACTTCACCAAAGCAGTTGTGGCAGAAATAGCTGAACTCTGTGTCTTTCCCTTGGGGGTCCATTTTTGCTGAACACACGCTAGATGTGGTGGGTGGCAGGGCTGAGGGTTGACAGGTCAGAGGGCCTTGCCAGCAGTTTTTTTCAAGCTTTGTTTCCTTCTTCCCTTGAATGAGTGAGAGAATGGACCAGCTCACCTGGCTGCCATGTCAGCAGGTTTGTGCCAAACATGCCCTGTGCCTTTGCAGCGGGCTCTGGCCTGCCTGCCCTCTGTGTCCCCACAGTGTCTGCCTTCCCAAATGCAGCAGGACTTGCTCCCCTCCTCCTCTCCCTCCTTCCCCTTGCCTACGGGTGGGACATTGCTCTGTTTCCAATGTGCGGCAGCTCTACTGGGACGGGCTGTAACTGCCTCTGTCTCGCTGTGTGATCCACACCAGCCTTCCTGCACTGGGAAGACCTCTAGTTCCAAACACAAGACTTAGAAATGTAACTGTGGAAGAAGAAGGTTTTTTATTTTGGGGTTTTCTTTTGCTCTTGAAAACAGCAGCTAAAGCAGCTCTTTGAGCAAAAGGTGTCCTGGGGCTCTGTCCCTGAGTTTGAGAAAACCCGTAGGCACGCGATGCCCGTGGAGATCCTGTGGAAATCACTGATGTCAGAGCAGCAACTCGACCAGCACTAGCACACGTGAGTCATGTATTTACACAACACTGTCACTAAGTAGTGTTCTCAGTCTCTTTATAAAAGTTCAGTATTAAATTGTTGATGCTTTTTTTTTCCTGTTTCTTTTTTTCTAATGTTTTGATGAAGAGAATGGAACTATTTATTTTGGCAGAAATATCTCTTCTAATAAAAACTTTCTCAATCTATTTACCTGGCTGTGGGAGGTTGCTTGCCTTGCCATTTAAAGATTTATTAAATATTTTTTGAATGTGCTCTATGCTGTGGGTTTGTTTTGCTGGGTGCTATCCCCTTCATCCTGTAAAAAAATCTCTCCAGGGTAAACATGCATCAGCTCACCGTGACTGGGGCATTGACCTGGGGCTGAGAAATGATGCGTTTTGGACCATTAGGTTTCCTCAAACCAAGATGCCCCAAATTATATTAGTCTCTGTTTCACTGGAGCTTCTGGGTAGACTCTAAGAGGAATTCAGCACCATCCTGTGGCAGCTGCAGCTGCTTGTTGCCTAGGGAAGGATTAGTAAAAAAATTATCCACAACTTTGAAACTCTTGGGGAAACCGAACCCTGTCTGTCCTGCCTCTGTTTACCCGTTGGCGAAAGAGGTGACACGGGCTCTGGTGTGTCTGGGGGGGTGACACCCAGGGCTCCCCCGGTTCATCCCCAGCGGGGGCACACAGACACCCCCAGCCCTGCTCCACAAGGACAGGGACAGTGCCCCCGCACAGCTGGGGTTTGTCACTGCCCCTGCCTGAGGTGCTGCGGGTCCCGCCC
>NW_010122984.1:0-17620 GCF_000699245.1 Pterocles gutturalis
ATACACAGTGATACTGCTCCCCCCACCCAGCAACCAAAGGCTCAGCCTGTTTCCCAGCTAACGATCCCAGAGCAGGGAGAGTCTGAGTTGATACACAGTGATACTGCCCCCGCCACCCCATGACCAAAGGCTCAGCCTCTTCCCGGCCAACGATCCCTGAACTACACTCACGATTCCCCCAGATGAGGGGGGCGGGGGGGAGCACCACTCCCGGAGGCACTCACGGAACGGAGATAACAGTCCGGGCGTCCCAGACCGAGAGCTGACCGGAGTGTGGGGAAAGCGACCACCTGGCCCTAGCTAACGATCCCCCCGGAGAGGGAGGGTCCCGAAACTCACGGAACGGAGATAACAGTCTGAGCATCCCAGACCGAGAGCCGACCGGAGTGGGGACAGGTGGAACGCCTTGGGAGAGCGATGTAGATCCAGAAGAGAGGACATAAACCGAAAGCTGACGGAACCAGGAAACGAAGGGGCGATCTACCAGAAGGGTCCTCACCTATATACTGGGCATGACGTGTATGTTATGGAATAGATTATTGGCTATTCTGAGTTTCAATCTTAACCTAAGAGCAAATCCTAGGCTAGCAACCAGCTGTCCTTCTTCCCTGGTCTGCCGTCCTTGGCAGCAGCACAAAACATTGTTCTTATCAGCTCCCTGAGCACAAATCCAAAACACAGCCTCTTGCTAGCTAGAAAGTTAACTCTGTCTCTGCTTAACCCAGGACGGTTGCATTTAGCAGGGTAACAGAGATATTTCTGTATGGATTTCAGCACTATTCAGCTGTCATATTTGCTCATATGAACAGATAAATTTGTAATGGCTGAAAGACAACAACTGATTTATGAGTTTGTCAGAACTGAATGGAACCACTGAAAATGCCCTATTAAAACTGCAATTTTTCACCAGGACTTGCTTGCCTTATGTGAGTATAAGTTTGATTTCACTCTGAATTAATGTAGTTTGAAATTAAAATGAGTTTCACTTCCTGCCTCCAAGAGGTCTTCTGACATTTTTAGTGTAACATCTAAGCCTATGGGAAAAAAAAAAAAAAAAAAGCTGAAAATGGAAAAGAAGATATATTTTCCGTAATTTGCACAATTAATACATTTGATGAGGTCGGAATCAATTAAATTTAGAAAATACCACTTTGGTACCAGACCAAGCTATTTATTTTCCAACATCAATAGCCACTATCATTATAGTAGCTGAATAAATCTGAGTATCATATTGATTAAGAGTTAGCTTTCTCAAATACATACTCATTTTGTCAAACTTCCCCTTTCCCTCATTGTCATCTACCCACACTGCAAGTGAAAAGATATCCTCTGTGTGGTAAGAGGATATTATACTAAACACATAACTCAGATGATAATATCATAAAACAGATATTCTTACACTCCCAAGAGAGAAATATGTCTAATCATAGTATTCCACCCAGACAGCACTTCTGGCTGTCCTTGTAAAAGTACATGTAACATGAGATACTTATACATCCTTTTAGAACAGCGTACACTTATAGCAAAAAATGTTTTATGAAGAAGAGAATAAATACATTGTCCTTTATCCATAATGCCATACTTTTGCTTAAAGAAATAAAGAAAAGCAATGTTTTTTTCTTATTTTTATATAATTCAGCCTTTGCTTTCTCAATATTGCTGTAGCAACTTTTTCGGAACACAAATGTTAAGCCTTATGCAGTGTAAGAAAAATCTTGTGCTATATAGAACTTACTGTAATGTTAATCTTGCCTTTGAGGCACAGTCAGGAAATCCTTTTCTTTGTCAGTTAAGTTTGTTGGAATAGGAAGAAAATGGACATAGCATAGTCTTACCATGTCAAGGATCTCTATCCGTTGCTTCGCTTCCCTGCCCAACATTCCTACCAACTACTGCATGCAAGAGCTATAAGGAACAATTAAGTGCTAGAATTCACCACACTCACACCAAAAAAAAACCCACCCTAAAGTAAAAACAAGAAAACAAACAAAAAATCCCAAAAAAAACCCCAAAAACAAAACGAAAAACAAGCAAGAGTGGGAAGAGAAGGTTGGTTTGATTTATGAGATTAATCTCAAATACATAATCTGGAATTCAAAAACAGAGAAACAAAATGATATTTTTTTTAAAGAAACAATACAATAAATCTTCAAGAGATAGTTTCCCATAAACATTGGATCATTGGATACAAGTCTATCTTTACATTGCAGCAAAATTCGATTTTAAGCAAAGCAGTGCTATAAAGCATAGTTCTGTTTCCATTTTTTTTCAGTACACTATAAGTAGCCCAAGGCTAGTTAAAAAATGAAGTTTGACTCCCACAGTCAGAGTACGTATTCTGCACTTATTTTCTTTAGCTGACATTTCAACTGTCTGACTTGTCACCTCCAGAGACCATGTAATCCTTCACCAATGAGGACGAGAAAGCAAAAGAGTAGACATAGAACCAGTAAAAGACAAACATAGAATAATCACCCTTGCTATTGAATCAAAACTTAATGTATTCTGAATAAATAAAACAACAAAAGAAATGGGTGAGTCTAATATAGCTCGTAACAAACTGGAGCAGTATAGTGTCAGTTCATGTTGACATGGGAGATAAGATATGGTCTTGCCCAGGGTATTAAAATGAGAACTGCGATGAAGCAACACAGGAGAGTGTAGAATTGTAAATGAGGGAGATTGCATTCACTTAAAGGTAAATTCAGTGGAAAAAAATCTTCATTCATTAGGAGAAAATACTTTCAACCAAAGAAGCTGGGTAGGATTTGGGGTCTAAAGATTAAACATTAGATTGCCATAAATTTCAATGCCATGAGCCTTATCCAAATATAATTGTTAGTTGAAAGATTCTTATTTACTTCAATGTCGCTTATGGTAGGCATTTGCTTGCTCTGCCAAGGCACTGTATGAGACCTTGAGATGCTGAACGACTGTGTAAGATAAATTTGTGTTCAAAGTCGACTTCTTCTGGATGGTAACTGCCAGTCAGGGAGAAAAGTTCTTCCAGGCAGAGAGATTTTCTCATTTACAACAAGAAATCAGCAAAGCTGAAAAGGCCTCCACTGACAGATGTATCTTCTGTCTCAATACCCTAAAGACGTGCAGGAGAGTTTCTCAGTAGACTCATTTAATCTTGAGAGAGGGATTCAACACGTATAAACATACATGGGATATATGGGACAAAAACCAGAATCAATAAAATCTTGAAAACATTGTTCAGAGTAGCATGCAGATCAGGCAACGGGACAGCAATCTAATCCCTTCTCCATGATGAAACTTGTTTTGCATACAATGTGGGTTGAATGCCTTTGGAGAGTAGAGCTCTGCAGTCTTCATTGTCATACATAGCAAAAAACATTCAGATGTCAGAATAGTCTCCTGATTTATTTATTTTGGTATGGAGACTTTGGGGTCAGGGGGCAGGTAAGATGTTTTCTTTTTTATTTTATTTTTTTAATTTATTTAAGACATATTTATTTAATTATTACACAATGATATTACATAGATACAATATTTAAATATTTTTAGGTTATAGATACTTATTTTAATGTTCTTCTCTCTAAAACAGTGTTGTGCTTGATTAAGTAATATACAGACTAAATCTGCTATTGAAAATTACCATGTGTTCTTTGACACTCACACTAAACCCTGTCTTGGAAAGGGCACTTATTTTCTCTGGCATGACTGCTCAGTGTGAAAACAGGGAGTGCAAGGAATTATTTTGTTTGGGATTTTTTTCGTTCCTCCAATTCTGGAGTATAAATGCTGTTGCAGAATAAATGTCACTCAGTCAAATGCTGAACTCTGCTGGGAATCAAAATGAGCAAGATGTCCCAAGTTATGTTCAACATAGGTTCCTGGGCAAGACAATTGTCATTTTGTAGAGAGGATTAAGGTTTCTTTTAGAATCACATCAAATCTACTTCCTTTCTTAGACACCAAGCAGCCTTTATTCCCATTGTATATGCAATATAATGCAAACTTGATTCTGTTCTTAATCTCTTTTTAATGTTGAATGATATGTTGAATTAATCTTTTTTAAAAAATAGAAATATATGTAGCTTCAAATAGCAAGACATCTTACTGTATCTAATTACAGTGCCTCCATAATCCTATGCAAACTTCGGCTGCACGCAATGTGTGGATTTGGCTGAAGATTAAATTAATCCCTGTCTACACATATCGCGTAATTCTATTTCCTTTCCCTGAGGGAGAGCATGGAGAATTTCAGAAGCATGAGCAAGCATGCTAATTCTGACAGCATAAGGCAGATTTAGTTAATAAATGCTCTATGTAACAATAATACCGAGAGAAAGGGTTTCAAGTACCACTCAGAGATCATCTCTTCCTCTCAGCCAGACAAGCAGTTCAGCTATGTTTCTTCCCTTCAGACACTGTTCTGGGATTTAAATCAATCTACACAACCATCTATTTCACTTCATATGCACACAAAAGAAAGATTAAGCACTCTATCGCTTCCACTAATGTCAGTGGACTCTCTTCTGCCCCCTTTCCAAGCAGCTGCTGTTGCTAGCAGATGGCAACATCTGGGAGCACAATGCCCAAACACTCATGTGTGTTCCTCACTCTTGTTGTGACAAATATCCAGTAGGCTTTAAGGAAATTGTGAACACTGATTTGCTTTAAGTTTATGAATTACCTGTTTGCTTTGTTCACCTGAACTCCTGCTATTTAAGACCTCAAATCTGTGTCTCTGTAAAAGCAATACTCACAAAATTTTGGAATACTAAGCCAATAGTCTAATTCTTTCCCAAAATTTTACAAGCCCAGGACATATAGATGTACCCTGTAGAAATAAAACAAATCCAAAGACATGAAGCTATGGAAATCCTTAGATAAATGAAAACCCTAATTCTGTCTATAGCAATGCCATAGAGTAATGAAACAATTCTCATTAAGGCAAATGGTATTTGTGCTCCTTGACTAAATTAAACTGGACTTTAATACTAAATTAAAATGTTTTTCTCCGTGAGGGCAATAATTATGACAAAGGATTTAGCCTGTGTATGACCTATTTCAAAGCAGTCTTTTAGAGTCAATAAACAATCTAAGACAATGTTGCTGATATCTGCCTTTGTGTGGTTAGCTGGCATTCAGAAGCTGGCAGGGAAGAGATTAACTTTTCCCAGATGAACAGCTTCCCTTGCAAAGGAGACTACACAAAAAAGAACTATCCTGGTCTCAATTGCAGTGAATGAGGTATCCCTTCTCTAGGGTAGAAAGAGAATAAGCAGAATGGAGTATGTTAGTTACAGGTTTGTTCCTCTTTGAAAGTGATAACCTCCTTTCAGAAAAGTCATAATTTAGCAGTGTTAAATGATCTTTCTGGTAAATTTAATTTAGAAATCAAAGGGGAGGAACATTCTTGATCAGCATATAATTTAGGTTACAAAAAGTCCATTTGAGTGTTTTGCTCAGACTGTGAAAAGTTTTCTGATAAATTCCTGTTAGCAATATACAATGTAACACAGAACATCAAATGAAAAAGTTGTGCTTATTTTGGCTGGGATAGAGTTAACTTCCTTTAGAGTAGCTAGTATGATTTGTATTTGTGCTGGAAACAGTGCTGATAACAAAGGGATGTTTTAGATATTGCTGAGCAGTGCTTACAGAGTCAAGGCCCTCTCTGGTCCTCACACTACCCCACCAGTGAGCATGCTGGGGATGCACAAGAAGCTGGGAGGGCACACAGCCGAGACAGGTGACCCCAACTGGCCAAAGGGGTATCCCATGCTACATAATGTCCACTCAGCATATAAAGCTAGGGGAAGAAGAAGGAAGGGGAGGACATTTGGAGTTATGGCACTTTGTCTTCCCAAGTAACCATGACACATGATGGAGCCTTGCATTCCTGGAGATGGCTGAACACCTGCCCACTGATAGGAAGTCAGTGAGTGAATTCCTTGTTTTGCTTTGCTTGCATGCAGTTTTTGTTTTATTTATTTAACTGTCCTTTTCTCAGCCTATAAGTTTTCTCACTTTTCCTCTTCTGATTCCATCTCCTATGCCAGCTGGGTGGAAAGAGCTAGCATCTGCATGGTGCATCAGTTGTCGACTGGGGTTAAACCATGACAGATTAAATGAGAGTTGTATGAAAATAAAATTTTAACATGTGCTCTCTCCTTAAGGAAGAGAGAATGTGCCAACCTCAGACAAAACATAAAATTTCAGTACAACAGTCAAAAAACACGCAGCATTTTTTTTCAAGATGTCTGGATATGTTTCAGGATTCTCAGCAGAGAGTGACTGAAGGAAGCTAAAGAATGTGTGGATCAGAGAACTTGAGCACAGGGCATCATGAAACACACATAGCTCAGAGTTCTGCGTTTATGGGGATAACTATTACCTCTAGGGCTGAAAAAGTGACCTCTAGTGGGCAATAACACCCACAGATCCAGACAGTGAATTGTCTGTTGGTGATTCTTTCAGTTCCTTTTTGATGGCCTTTACTATGTATGAATAAAGCTACACATGATTCCACATCCCATAGCTCAACAGGCCAGACTATAAGACTGACAAGGACAAAGGAATAAGCACAATATCAGTATCACTTTGTTAATACACTTAAGAGACACAACGTGGCCCAATGACTCACACAGAACTAGCAATGGCCATGCCACATCCAGCACCTAAACTCTTCCACATCTGAGTTATCTGTTCACCACAGGCTCTTCTAAACTCTCTTTCCATCTGATATGCTTACGGTTTCCAACCAGAACTTGTGACCTACTTCATCTTAGTCCTTATACTGTGTTATGCAGGTTGACTGTGTAAATCTGATTTAGGGTCTCCCTTTTAAAGGGGGAAGTGGAGAAGACAGGAAAGTGAAAAGCCAAGAGACTTTGATAATTAGGGAATCTGAGTTCTCAATACCCATAACACATGCTTAGTCCCTATACTCAGTGTCCATGCCCAGGTGCTGGCAGCAGGGGGCTTCGGTGGTGACTTCTGTGAGGAGAAGATGGGGCTGTTCCATGTTGGATGTGGACGGTTCCTGCCAGCTCCAACAGACCCACCACAAGGCACAGCTGAACCCCTTAGCCAAGATGGTGGCACCTCTGTGGAAACACAATTAAGAAAAGGCAAAAATGCTGCACATTAGAGAAAGGAGAGAGGGGGGGAAAGTGCAAGAAACAACCCTGGGGACCCCAAGGTCAGAGAAGGAGGGTGAAGAGGTGCTCCAGGCACTGAAGTAGAGATTCCCAACCCACTTGTGGAGAGGACCACACCAGAGCAGAGACTCGTCATTGCAGCCAGTGGAGGACCCACTCAGGAGCAGGTTTATCCTGAAGAACCACAGCTCATGGAAAGGACCAAAACTGGAGCAGGGGCAAAGCATGATGAGGAAGGAGCAACAGAGAGAAGCTGTTATGGACTGACCCCAAAACATATTTCCCACCCCTCCACAACAGGGATGAGGTGGAGAAGTGTGGAATGAAGGAATGAAGTTGAGACTGGGCAGAAGAAGAGGGGCAGGAAGGTGTTTTAGGTTTTTGTCTTTATTTTTCATCAACCAACTATTTTAATTGACGACAAATTAATTAAATATTCTTCAAGTCAAGTTTGTTTTGCCCATGACAGTAACTGGTAAGTGATCTTGTCTTTGTCTTGACCCATAAGCTCTTTCATCTTATTTTCTCACCTGGTCCTGTTGAGGCAGGGGAATTAAGAGAGAGGCTGTGTGGAGAGTCTGTCAGCAAGACAAGGTCAGATCACCACGGTCCCTTAACTCCCCCAACTACTATCATGTGAATAGATGACAAGTTACTAACATCAGTAAGAAATGTAATATTGAGGTGATAAAACAAGTCAAAATACAGTCCCCCATAAATTCCAGACAGACTGAATTTCACTGTGCTACCTTGGTTCCATTTCCCCACCAGTTCTGTTAAAAAATTAAAGTTAAAAAATAATTCCAGGTGTTTGTGACTGTGTGAACATAACATCTAGAGGATAAAAATGCAGTCTTTTACATGCCATTTCCTGTTAAATTTAGTCTGTTTTTACTAGGTATATTTATTTTTTTCTCTACCATGCCTTTGTTTTAAAATTAATATTGCAGAGAAGTCCAGACAAAAGGCCTACTTCAGTACTGAAATGCAAGATATCACCTTCATGATCAGGGGTATTCTGGAGTCCAAAGTGGCACTTACTTGGTCTAATTAATAAAGGAATATCTCAGGTTCACCAATATTGGGCATGACGTATGCCTCACCGCACTACTGTGGATGGTTGAGGAAGGTGAGTCTTTTGTGGTTCCCCCAAAAGCAGGACTGTTTGGACTTGCTGATACCCTACTTGGCAGGGCTGCAGAGACAGTAGAGTTAGACAAACTCGGTGGAACAATAAAACACAATTTTATTTAATTACCTCAACAGCTACAAAAATGTTATGAATCAACTACTCAAACACCAAATGACACTTATCAATTATCACCAGATAATGCTTATCAATTAAGCATTAAGTAATGTGTATCAATTATTTGGAGGTAAAATCAGACCAAAAGCAGAGTAGGAAAGAGTTGACAGATAAGAAAGAGGGGAGGCAAAAAGAGATAACGACAGAGACAGAGACAAAGAGATATTACCACCCCTTTCATTCCAATGTCAAAGTCCTGTACAGCAGTGTCAGGCAAAATCTTGATCCAGGGGTCACAGGTTGACAAAGAGTAGGTGGTCATGCTCATATTTTACATGGTTTTCTCTGTCCAGGACCACCCCTCAGGGGGTGTGACAGCCCTGTATCCAGGTTACTTTCCAGGTTGCCTTTGGGGGACGACAACAGTCTTGTATCCAGGTTGCCTTCAGGGACGCAGCTGGTTTCCCACCAGGAGACATACCCCAGCCCCCAGCAACCATACACCACCTCAACAGGTGTGCCTGTCATGCACAATTATGTTAACAACTTGCTAATGTCCTATCACAAAAGAACCATTCTTCCAACCATGCTCTGCCCCAAGTCATTTGATGTGGAGACACCTGGAATTGTTCTGCCTGGAATTGTTCGAGACAAAAAAATAGGTGCTTAGTAGTGCCTGACAACATGCATGATATGGAATGTACTATTGGCCAATTTGGGTCTCAATCCTAAACTTAAAACGGAATGCTAAGCTAGTAAATGGGGCTGTGCTCCCTCCCAACTTCTCCTGCACCTGCAGACACTGGCACAGGAGAGAAGCTGAAAAGTCCTGTACTGTTCTGGCAGCAACTATAAAGATCAGTACGTTACCAGTCTTCTCCTCAGCACAAATCCAAAACATAGCCTCACACCAGCTACTATGAAGAAAGTTAACTCTGTCCCAAACAAAACCAGGACCGTTTTGCTGACCAAATTATGTGTTGCTGATAAATAGAAATCCTTATCAAGAACTGAGAGCTCTACGTAGTGTTGCACATTACTCAGAAATCCACATGAACTAAATTTTTGGCAAATTTTTTTGCAAATCTTCAAGGGAATGAAATGCTATGGTAACAAACTGTCGTGTTTTAAGGCCACCATGCAGCCTCTCGCTCCCTCCTCCTTAGGTGGAGGACTCCTCACAGTCTTTCCCCTGCTCCAGTGTGGGGTCCCTCTCATGAGAGGGTCCTTCACAAACTATGCCAACATGAATCCTCCCATGGGCTGCAGTTCTCCACTAACTGCTTCAGCATGGGTCCCTTCCATGCAATCATGCCTCCTTCATCCTTCATTCATAGAATCATGGCTCTCAGGAGCAGGCTGTGCTGTATCTCTGGGACCCACAGAGGCTGGGGCTGCAGCAACAGATCGGGTTGCTGTGGAGGCTGGGCAGGCAGGCATCTGGATGGACCGGCCAGGTCAGGCCCTGCCCAGGGCTGCAGCACTACTCCATGCACTATGACCCCTCTTGAATATGTTATTCACAGATGTGTCAACTGGCTCAGCCTTGGCCAGAGGTGGGTCCGGCTTGGAGCTGGGGCAACTGGAAAGCTGGTCAGTATTCAAGGGCCATCTCCTCCAGGCATAGGAGAGCCTTTCCTGAGAAAGAGGAAGGTGGGCAAGAATGCCATAAGGCCTCCATGGATGAACAACTAGCTCCTGAACTTACTCCAGCAGAAAAATAAAATATATAGGGAGTAGAAGCAAGGATGGATTAGCTGGGAGGTATACAAAGAGGCTGTCTGGGCAGCCAGGGATCAGGTTAGGAAAGCTAAAGCCCAGATAGAATTAAATCTAGCCAGGGACATAAGGGGAAACAAGAAGACCTTCTACAAGTACATCGGTAATAAAAGGAAGACTAGGGAAGATGTGGGCCCTCTCCGAAAGGAAACTGGAGACCTGACCATGAGGGATATGGAGAAGGCTGAGGTGCTCAATGACTTCTTTGCCTCTGTTTTCACCGGCAAGGGCTCTGTCCACACTGCCCAAGTTGCAGGAAGTGAAGGTGAAAACTGGGAGAAGGAAGATCCACCCACTGCAAGTGAAGATCATGTTCGAGACCATCTTAAAGAACCTGAAGGTGCACAAGTCCATGGGACCCGATGAGATCCACCCACGGGTCCTGGTGGAAATGGCAGGGGGAGGTGCCAAAACACTAAAGGTCATGGCAGTCTGGTGAAGTTCCCACTGACTGGAAAAGGGGAAACATAACTCCCATTTCCAAGAAGGGTAAAAAAGAAGACATGCAGAACTACAGGCCAGTCAGTCTCACCTCTGTGCATGGCAAGATCATGGAGCAGATCCTCCTGAAGGCTCTACTAAGGCACATGGAAAATGAAGGAGAGGTGATTAATAACCAACATGGCTTCACCAAGGGCCAAGTGTGCCTGACAAACCTGGTGGCCTTTTATGATGGAGTTATGGCATCAGTGGACAAAGGAAGAGCAACAGATGTCATCTACCTGAACTTCTGCAAAGTCTTTGACACTGTCCCACACGACATTCTGGTGGCCAAATAGGAAAAATATGGATTTGATGCATGTAGATGGATCACTCGCTGGATAAGGAATTGGCTGGATGGTCTCACTCAGAGACTTGTGGTCCATGGCTCAATGTCCGAATGGAGACCAGTGATGAGTGGCGTAACTCAGGGGTCGGTACTGGGACTGGTGCTATTTAACATCTTTGTTGGCAACATGGACAGTGGGATTGAGTGCACCCTCAGCAAGTTTGCCAGTGGCACCAAGCAGTATGATGCAGTCAACATGCTAGAGTGCATGTTGTGGCACCTTATAGTGGCCTTCCAATACCTGAAGGGAGCCTATAGGAGAGAAGGGGAGGGAATTTTTACAAGGGCATGTAGTGACAGGACGAGGGGTAATGGATTTAAACTGGAAAAGGGCAGATTTAGACTAGATATTAGGAATAAATTCTTTACTGTGAGGGTGGTGAGACACTGGAACAGTTTGCCCAGGGAAGTTGTGGATGGTCCATTCCTGGAGGTGTTCAAGGCCAGGCTGGATGAGGCTTTGAGAAACCTGGTCTAGTGGGAGGTGTCCCTGCCCATGGCAGGGGGGTTGAAACTGGATGATCTCTATGATCTCTTACAACCCAAACCAATCTATGATTCTGTGATTTTATAACTGCTAGCAGCTTCTCATAGGGGCCATCACTGTAGCCCCTCCCTCACTATCAAAAAACTTGCCACAAAAAAGCACAACACAAACCCAACAGCAGGAACAATCAATAAATGTAATTATTTTCTGCCATCTTAAAAATGCATTCTTTTAAGTCCTTAGTAGTCCTTATAGTCCTTATAAAATGTCTGTTTAATTTACTGGTGCCCTGTTATAAATACATTATCTAATGATTTTATAAGAGCTTCCATCTGAAACAAAAATAGCACAGGTACTATTGATTGGGAAGAAGTAAACTGGACTGTTCCCGATCTAGTTGCACAGTTTCTGTGTACTGAAGAAATCTTGGGCTAAAAATCAGATTTGAAACTGTAAACACGTTCCAGGTGTTGCAAATTCAATCAGTAAACAGATAGCTACACTAATCGAGCAGACTACTTGTGCTACCAAAATGTAGTGTCCAAATCCAAAATATTCAAATGAAATTAAAACTCTTTTTCATGTTACTTTTAAGAAGAAAATATTTGGCTTCTTTATAGTTGCCAGTTTTTCCATGTCTTATGTGATACTGGCTGAAAAACGTTTATAAACTATGCTGGTTTCAAATAATGTATGCACAATTTCACAGAGAGCTGTGTTACACAAATATATATGCATGGTTTACTAGTCTTTTGGACTAAGCATAGTTCTCCCTGCAGTCAAAATAGTAACTTTAAAGTACAGTCACTGACTTAAATAATGAAAATCACCTCATAAAACAGCCAATAATGGAAATAGAAATAATATCTTTTGTTGTTGTTGTTGTTGTTTTATTTTTGTTGTTGTTGTTTTATTTTTGTTTGTTTGCATAAGGTATTTCCTGTTCCATGGAATACACACATAAAGCAAAAGACATAGACACAGACATGGGCATGGACATGGACACAGACACAGAGAGAGAGACTTTTCCTCAGATTAAATATTGTAATCAAAGTATTCCTTAAGATAAACTGAGATAACTTCTACCTGAGAAGCCCAAGGATGAATATACTAATTTTAATTTAATCTGTTAATTGGCATTGGTTGACTGTCAAAAGAGATTTATGACAGCTAATTTTGTTCTTTAGCAAATGCTACCATGTGTGGCACCACAAGAAGGTTTCCTCTGAGAAAATGAAAAATGGGAGGACAGAATAAACAAGGGTTCATCAAAGAGCATTTAGTCTTTTTAATATTAAGAATTAGGATGAATTCTTTTCCTTGTCAGCAGGATTTATTTACATTTATCCAGGAGCCCTATGGATTACGTCTCTAGCCCAGGAAATTTTGCCAAGCCTGGGGACCACTGTGGAGCACACCTTCCTCCAGCTGCAATGAGCACTCAAGGGGGACCAGATCAGCTGGACCTGAGACTGGGGAGAACTCCTGGGTCCACAGTTCAGACATAGGCCAGTGGACCACCACTAACCAGTGCTCTGCAGCAGCTGAACCAGATGAGCTGTCATGGTGAAAACAAGGCCATAACATGAAAAGCTTACAAGTGACAAATATTCTGACTTAGCATGGATTCCACTAAACAAAGATGTTAGTGTAGACTTTTCCTACTTCTTTAAAATATCTGTATGGTAGATATTATATAATGTGTGTTGTATCACGTGATTTCACCTCATTATTTGAGTTTTGCTATACTAAATGCCTGGGCTATTTTTTAATATTCATATGGAAAACACACAGAACATTTCCATCTCTAGATGCAGCAGTGGTGATTTTGTAAGCTTTTGGAAAAGCTTTCTGAGATTAAACTAGCACAATTGTCATTTAGTCCTCATAGATAAACCAGCCTTCCTCTCTTCACTGGTTTCTCTTTTCCTAAAAGGAAGATGCCTGACATGGCAAATCAAAGCAACAAGCAATGTCTGGAAATTTATTTCATGTCAGAAGAAATAGAAGTTGAGAATTTAGCTCACTGCTTTCTCATTGACAACATTATAGCTGAGATTCCTTAGTACAGTCATGGTTAACTAAGCTGTTATTTAACTCATGAGAAAGAAAATATCAACACTAAAAGCCACTGTCTAGGCTGCAAGCAAATACATGTCCAGAAATTGAAATTCAATAAAGTAATTCTTGAATTAATATTCATCTTTTAAAAAGAGCTACTTTCTGTGTGTACTGAAGCCTGTTCTCTTGCTGGTAGAATGAGAGCCCTAACCCATTCTATTTTGACAGACTAGAGGAGCTCTACCTAGGACTACAGAGAATCATGAAAATAGGGCTGTAGGATACTCCAGTTTCTCCACAGTAAATCACAGTATTTTCTGTATTCCTACACTATTAAGAGACCAATGACTATAATGGGTCAAATCTGTAGCCTCATCTATTCTCACAGCTCAGTAAAGGCATCTATTTTTTTGAATCAAGAAAGGTACTAAAAGTTGTATAAATCTCCTGCAAGTTCTCAGACCAGCCAGATACATATTGTCTCTTAACAGAATTGTGTAAATTTCTTAGGAAGGCAAATAGAGGCATTGTCACAGAAGAAATCATCTCAGCAGCCTGTGCAGTTTAATTCTGAAATTAATTTTGGTACCTATCCATCTACCTAACTGCATTTGACACATGCCTTATTATCGGAGCACAAAAAAACAGACCGTTTAAGACAAAACATGACTTTCCAGATTTCATTTCAGCCCCAGTACTCATTGTTTATGGAAGTTCAATTTGCATTCGAATGTGTAACAACTTTCATTGATAATAACTCATCTCAGAAGCAACTTTCGTAGCAACAGGATGTTCCAGAGCTTGCTCCACACCAAAACGACATAAAGTGCAGGTTTTCTTTTTGAGTCTGGAGCACCACTGCCAAAATCAAAATGACCTTCACTGCAAGATACTGATGAAACAAAAGCCCGTGACTGGAAAATTATTCTGCTGTGCAAAAATCAACAATCAAAGAAAGGCAATGGTATCTGTACTAAGCACAGTTTCAAGATGAAACACACACACGCAAAGCTCTTTTTAATTTGAAAAGTTAAATTCTAGTTCCCAGGTAAGATAATACATATGGTCTGCCCAAATCTTGTATCAGGCATGGATCTACTTTTTCTCACACTAGGGAAATAATTTTGGTGCTGGCAGTTGTACAAGTACATTCTCAGCCATGAAGTAAGTTCAGTTAGAAATTCAGTGAGTTTCTAACTACCAGTGAACAGTAATCTTTGTTTGGTTTGCTTATGAAGATTGATGAAGCATTGTGGAACTGATATTTACAAAGTAATATTAATGCAGATCATATTATTTTGAAAGCTTCCTTACAAAGTTTCAGGTGCTACACTTTGACACTCTGTGTCAAAGACATCATCTGTTAGCAAGACCACGTGTGTCTCTGAAGGAATACGTTGAAAGTCAAGAGATAGGAATTAACACCGATGTAGAAGCAAACTTACAGGAGACAGAGAAAAAAAAAAAAATATAGTGTTTGTTGATAGGTTCAGGAGAGCGGAAGACAGAAAATACTGCCAAATTCTCATCAGGCCAGTTAGAGTTATTCTGTGAAGTGGGTTTAATAGGTGAATGTAAATACCTATGATTAAAAAAAAGAAAAAAAAAAAAGGAGAATGCTCTTGGATGTACATGATCCTGATTGTGATGATTTACACATAGCACACCACTGGAATACAGACGTACCATCTGGAGTCACTGGACAGGAAACCATAAAATCATCCATGTGTTACATGACTTACTGTCAGGCCTCTAGAATAGATACCATTATTGTCCTCAGTTTAGGTCACTCCAATTTAGAACACTTTTGATAAGAAAAATGGCAATTCTAATTATTTCACACAGAGTTAAAAAGAATCCTTCTGAAGTGAAGAAAGAAACCAAAACTTAAAAATACAACAATACTGGATTTTTTTTCCCTTACTGTAGAAGCACTGTCAGCTTAAGACAACTTGAAAGCTTGTGGCAAGTCCTGTTCCATGCTTGATAACATGTGTCACAGCTGAATTATAAATTATTTGTGGTAGGATGATTATGTGACTACAGGGGGAATCAGGAAAGACATATTTTCCTTTTTTAACAATCATATGAACAGAGGAGAGCCTTTATGTTCGCATACATCCATGCTCCTCATACAAACAGAAATGAAAAAGTTCATGTAGGCTGCATGAAAAATGAACTTACATGTATTTATGAACATCATTATTTGCACTGCTGCGAATTTTGTTACAGCACCAAAATGGTTACATGAACAAAAGTTACAGAATAACTCAAAAGAGTTTACTGTTGTACCAACAGCAGGACTTACCACTGTTAATGCTTAACTTTTTTTTATAGTGAATCCTTTCAAAAGCACAACTGATAATAAGTACCTGTTCCATACTACTACTTTTAAAAATTTACTAACAATGGGCTGTGATCTGTTAAAACACAATTTTAGGGAAAAAGGATATTTCACTTATCTGTTAATGCCTTCTCTATTAAAGACACAGAAAGATTTAAGCCCGTGGGGTCCGTCTGTCTCAGAATGGCTTTAAACTAAAGTTGCCAGGAAAGGGGAACCTCACTCCATACCAGTCACACCATTTTGAAGTCAGAGCCAGCAATAGATGACCAGAGAGTGGAGAAGAATGACAGATCAGCAGGCTGAAGGGCAACACAAAGGACTTCTTGCCAGTAAGTCAGCTTCATCAAGGGCCCAAATTAAGTGTCTCTATGCAAACCCAGGTAAGATGGGGAATAAACAAGAGGAGTTCGAGACATGTGCACGCCTGGAGGGCTATGATCTCATTGGCATCACGGAGACATGGTGGGATGGGTCCTATAACTGGAATGTTGGAATGGAGGGATACAGACTATTCAGGAAGGGCCGGCAGGGGAGACAAGGAAGGGGTGTTGCCCTCTATGTCAGTGACCAGATGGAGTGCATTGAGCTCCACCTGGGAATGGATTAGGAGCTGACAGCCTATCTGTCAGGATTAAAGGCAGGGCAGGGACAGGTGACAGTATAGAGGGGGTCTGGTACAGCTCAACAGACCAGGAAGAGTGAGCAGATGAGACCCTCTGTAGGCAGATAGAGGCGCAGCCTCGTGTTCACAAGCCCTTGTCCTCATGGCGAACTTCAACCACCACAATATCTCTTGGAGGGACAACACAGGCAGGGCATAAGCAAGCCAGGAGGTTTCTGGAGATCATTGATGGTAACTTCCTTCTCCAAGTGACAGAGGAGTCAACAAGGAGAGGTGCTATGCTGGACCTTGTTCTCACCAACAAGAAAGGGCTGATGGGGAATGTGAAACTCAAGGGCAGCCTTGGCTACAGTGACCATGAAACACTGGAGTTCAAGATCTTTAGGGCAGTGAGGAGGACACACAGCAAACTCACAACCCTGGACTTCAGGAGGCAGACTTGGACCTCTTCAGGGATCTGCTCAGTGGAGGGCCATGTGATAAATCCCTGGAGGGAGAGGGGGTCCAAGAAAGCTGGTTAATATTCAAGGATCACCTCCTCCAGGCTCAGGAGCAAACATGCCAACAAAGAGGAAGGCAAGCAAAAGGAGGACTTCATGGATCAACGAGGAATTCCTGGATACACTTAAGCTCAAAAAAGAAGCCTACAGAGGGTGGAAGCAAGGACAGGCAGCCTGGGGGGGGAGTACAGAGAAATACAGTCTGAGCAACTGGGGATCAGGTTAGGAAAGCTAAAACCCTTATAGATTTACATCTGGCCAGGAACATAAAGGGCAACAAGAGATGCTTCTATAGGTACATTGGGGATAAAAGAAGATTAGGGAAACTGTGGGCCCTCTCAAGAGGGAAATGGGAGACCTGGTCACCCACAAAATGGAGAAGGCTGTGGTACTCAATAACTTTTTTGCCTCAGTCTTCACTGAAGAGGGCTTGAGCCACACTGCCCAAGTCGCAGAAGGCAAAGGCAGGGACTGGGAGAATGAAGAACCACCCACAGTACGAGAAGATCAGGTGCGAGACCACCTAAGGAACCGGAAGGTGCACAAGTCCACAGCACCAGATGAGATACGTCTGTGGGTCCTGAGGGGACTGGCAGATATAGGTCCTAAGTGA